>NW_023270268.1:82716089-82900813 GCF_011800145.1 Mirounga leonina
GCCGCCCTTCACAGTTTGCACCTGTATTCCTGACTCCTACTGGAGCCACACTTTCCAGTTTGCCAGGAGCCTTCACAGCCTTTACTCTTCCAATGCCCACAACACTGCTGTGAACAACTTGGTGGCATTTCTATTTTCTGTCTCAGGAGACAGAGGACTAGCCCCAGGTCGAACAGTGAGTCAAAATTACAGCCAGGACCCTGTTCCCATGTCTTCTGACCCCAGATCCTGGACTTTACTTGGCACCACCCTGGCAAACCAGGTAAGAAGGGAAGGGTCTGTCCCAGAACACCAGCCATGGGATATTTTGTCCCTTCATTAAAGAATGCATCATGGGTACAACAGGAGTTTAATCAAAGAGACAGAACCGCATGTGTGTATGTTGTGTGTATGGTGCACATGCCCATGGGGGGCTTTATATTAAGCTGAGAAACTTGGCTAACAGATTTTCCTGTTTCTCTTCCAGGACCATAGCCATGGTCCTTATCTCAGGGAAGTCAGTCCTACAGTGGTGGGCGCCCTGGTGCTCTCACCAATGCTAGGTTTGTGAGCAATTGAGCTATTAGGGTAGGAAAGCACAGGCCTTGCCATTGATAATAGGATTAATAAGGAGAAGCCATTGTCCTAGTGGGTCCTTTGCTAGTCTAGCCTATGAGAGAGAAAGGAATGCTTCAGACACCTCCACCACCAAATACTAAAAGCATCTGTCATTTATTGTCCTTCATGTTCCTCTTTTTTTTTTTTTTAAGATTTATTTATTTATTTATTTTTGGTGGGGGGCAGAGGGAGAGAGAGAGTCAAGCAGACTCTGTGCTGAGCCGACACAGGGCTCAATCTCACAACCCTTAGATCAGGACCTGAGCCGAAACCAAGAGTTGACCGCTCAACCAACTGTGCCACCCAGGTGCCCCTGTCCTCCATGTTCTTGATCACAACCTTTTACCAGCCGTTTAGGGGCCTAGACTTCTTCATTTGTAAGATGGACATAGGTATTAGGGGTAACATCGAACCACTTGTTCTGAAAGAATCTTTCCAATTCTAAAAGTGGGGGGGGGGGAATGTAATGTCACTTGTCAGTTGAGCAGAGTGACTCAGGTGTAGTGATAAAGGGATGGATTCAGCCATGTCCTGTTTTTAAGGATAGAGAACCACAGGCAGGCCTAGGGCAGCAGGTGCTCATTAACACCACGTGTTTCTCCAAGAGTTTGTGGTTCCAATGTGGTGAGATATTTAAGCTCTGGGCCAGAGTCAAAAGGCTAAGAATGGCCACTTGATTCAGGAAGACCCTGAGGAGCTGTGATTCCAGAGGTATTTGGGAAAGAGGAGTGCTCTGGCCCCTCACCTGACAGAGGGCTCAGCAAATGACTGGGTAGCCTTGAGAATGGGAAGGGGAAGAAGGAAGAGCATTCACCAGAAGGATATGTGTCTAAGCTGCTAGGGCCACCAGGTTAAATCTTTCCACTTAACTAATGGGAACCCCAGCTGGGGATGTGACTTGCCTAATATCTCCCAGCTAATTGGTGATAAAGCTGACTTTTAGGGGCAGAGTGGGCCCTTTGCAGGATGAAGGAGGTGTTAGGATGGAGGTGAAGAGAAGACCAGAGGGAGCTGGGTAAGGTCCCGAAGGGGAAGTGGTCGAGCCTCTTCCAGCGAGGAGAGCCGATGTACACTTGGATGATGGTGAGCAGGAGATGTCCTCTTTTAGAGCCCAAGGGCTTGTCCGCACAGTCTGCACATGGTCCGGGAGATTGCAAGTCTCTCCAAGCAGGGATGCTCAGTGGTCCCACCAGAATATTGCTAGGGATCTGGGGGGAGAACTGCTCCAGGGCAAAAACTGTTAAAGGACAGGCATTCACATTCTTGGGTAGGAAGTGGCAGGATGACATGTGGAGGAGCAAGATAGGGCAAAGGAAAGTGCTCTAAGTGAGACATAAGACAGCTAAGGACTGGATGGGGCTGGTGGTGGAGAGGGAGAAGAGATAGAGTCAGCTCATTCAGAAATGAGGGAGGAACAGTAGGAATCCATGACACGCTGCCCTGTAGGGTACCATTCCAAGGTGTAGACCAAAGACCTGGGTTCAAGTTCTATCTCACTACCTGCTATCTGTATGACCTAGAGAAGGCACAGCACCTGAGATTTAGTTTCCTTGGTTGTAAAAGGGGAAGACTACTCCTTACCTTACAGGGTTGCTGAGAGAGTTAAATAACACAGAATATGTGGAAATGTTTGACTTTAGTCATACGCGAGTTGGTTAATTTATTCCTACATTCAGCAAGCATGTGCTAAGTACCCACTGTGTGCCTGGAAAATAGTTTAGGCACTCAATCAGTGTATTAAAAAATAAAGTGGAGATAGAAAATAAGTTCAAATTGTCTGGTTTTGAAGTTGAGAGTAATCACAAGTATTAGGGACATTGGCATATAGAACCATCAAAAATGTAAATGAGCTGCTTGGTAGTCACCATTTTGGATGTAGTTGGTGGATTGGATCTATTGAGTGAATATTGTGACTGGCAAGATCCAATGGAGGGGAAGCATGGATATATGTCATCCAGAGACAGTAGTGGGTCTCCTTCAACACAAAAGAAAGAGCTCTAGGATTTCACAGCCAGAGTTTGTCTATCTGAAACACTTTTTTTTTCTACTGTAGGGATGGCAGGGTTCTATCCTCTCAGGCCTAAGCTTCAGAATGCTGGACTTAGATGGCTTCTCTAAACATGTTTTATTCCATCTTTTTCCCTCCATTTGAGATCCTTAGGGTTTTTAGGGGTCTATGAGAATTGCAGTAGGGATTTGCAACCTATTTTCAAAATTTCAAACATCCTATAAAAAACCACATGTCCTTACAATGAGGTTTTATTTGGCTAGAATAATATCAACCAGCCCTGTTGATCAGAGCCTCTGGTGTGTGCTTTGATGAATAGAAAGGAGAAATAAAATAAAGCCTGCTTAATAAGTTCAGTGTGTTTAGAAGTCAAAAATCTCTCAAACATGGGGGCCTAGAGCAATAAGGATCTAATAAAAAAGACTGAAAATATAGTTGAAAATGTTGGTAACTATGACTTTGATTCAACTCTTCCACTTTCCAATTATGAACTCAAAATGCCAGAGAAGCGAAGAAATTTGTCCAAGGTCAGAGCTTCTCAGTGACAAAGCCAGACCCAGAACCCAGACGCCAGGCCACTGGTCTTTTATTGTGCCTTAGTGTTTTTAAATATGGTTTTGAAATCTACTTAAATTGGCGTATGGGTATTAGTAAAAGCAAGTCATCTTCCTAAAATCACTGCCTGAGTATCAAAGGGGAAAAGAATTCTACAAAGGGCTTTTCCTTGGGCAACTCCTCATCTGAGTCCAGTCACCTGATGGGTCATTAGTCCAGTTCATGTTTGTCTGATGGAATTCCCCAAGGCTGGGGGAAGACTGACAGGCAGGAACGCCCTGCAAGCTTCTTGGGGGAGATGGACATCCTCTCTTTATCTTCAAAGCAAACGTTCAGGAAGGGAAATGGCAACACTTCCCAGAATTCAGACTGAAGCAAAACACAGATGACCTATCAGACTGACGTCTCATCCATGAGAGGCAGAGGCAAGATCGCCAGGGGTTGCTGAGGAAATGGGTTGTTCATCAGGGGAGAGCAGGATAGCTAGAAACCTCTCCAATCTGAAAAGGGGCATCTGGGTCAATCTGGGTTTTCCAAACAGGGAATTATGCATAGGGCCCCAAAGTTGTGAGCTGTTGAAGAAAGGTGTTTAGTTGAAATGTGTTCTCCAAGCTTATCAGTTAAAAGCAGAACACATTTCAACTTTTTATTAGGGCACAAGGATTCTGGAAAAATGAATTAAGATGAATTTAGATTCATAATGGCGAAGTGGCCATATATTTCCGTTTGGGAAGGCTAGAGATGCCTTGTTTGAAAACATCTAATGATTACATTTGGAACATGCAATTAACTTTTCTGTTTGGGGGCTTTCATAATTTAATAAAATATTCTGCGTGGATCCGTTCAAGCTGTCGCTCTCTGTAATTTCCACAGATTTGAGATTCCATCCGGGCTCTGCTTTCTTCCAATGAATTGACATACTCTGGTTCCAATAGGATATACTTAATAGTCATAGAACTTGCATTCACTTTTGCCTTCTTCACATGAAAACCACCTGGATCTTTCAAGAAAGCAAATCTGATTATGCCATCGCTCCCTGCTTTAAAACCCCATGGTGGGGTTCCTGTTGTTATTAAAATTTAAAAATTTCATAATGAACCCTATTGGGTTTTGTGAACCTGACATCCCCCTACCTCTCTGGCCTCAACTTCTCTTCCTCTAGCCATAACTGCCTTTTTTTTTTTTTTTTTAAATTCCCTGTAATCACCAGGGTCCCTCCTACCACAGGCCCTTTCTATATGCTTCTCCCTTCACCAAATACCTTGCCCTCCCCTCTTTACCTGATTGCCCTTTAGATACAAACCTACTTGTCACTTACCCAGGAAAATTTCCTCTACACTTCTGTCTACATCAAATTCCCCATTTAGATGTGCCCAGAGCACCGTGAACTCCTCCATTATAGCCCTGAAGACAGTTCCACTTTAATTTTTGTGTAGTTATTTGGTTAATGTCTAATTCCTCCATTGGACTATGAACTTGAATTCATGAGGACTATTGTTCTCACTACTGTGGTTGAGACAGAGCCTGTTACATAGTAGATGCTCACATGTGTTTGAGAAAATGAAGGGATCATCTCATGTTTGGTCCACAGGAGGTGCTCATTAGATTAGCTGAATGAACGTGGGAAGAAGAGAAGCATTAGGAGCCAAGAGAGAGGGGTCCTCAGGCCTGACCCTCCACTAACTTGTTCAGTGACTTTGCACTGGGCCAGGCCTGTCCTTCTCTAGGCACCAGGGCCTCCTAGCAAGGCAGGAAATGGAATCACTGTACTGTGCCGTATGGAATCGGAAGGACCTGAGGTTGGATCCTGGCTCTACCAGCTTCTAGCTGTGCGACTTTGAGTCTGTTACTTTACCTCCCTGAGACATTATTAGTTTGATTGAAATCTGTCCAAATTCTCAAAGTTTAGAAATCTGTGAGGGCCCAATTGAAGCCAGTGGCAGTGAGAATGGAGAGGAGATGGAGAGAAGTTTGGACAGTGGGCAAGTGAACCAGTGAGTCTCAGAGTGTGGTCCTAGGAACGACAGTAGCAGCAACACCTGGGAACTTGATAGGACCGTAAAGTCTCCAGCCCCATCCCACACCTACTGAGTTAGAGACTATGGAGGTGGGTCCCAGGAAGCTGTGCTTTAAGGAGCCCTCCAGGAGATTCCCATACATTTCCAAGTCTGACAACCACTAGATCGGAGGTTGAGGGTGAGGGAGAGAAAAATAATGAAGGCAGAGGAGGTGCTAAAAGGCAAAGGTAACCAGTCGGGACTATTCGAGGGCTTGGCTTGCCGGTCTCTAATAAGAGTGACTCCCTGGCTTGTTAAGCTGTATGTGAGGCATACGGGGTGGAGTAGAGGAATTGAATGTAGGTCATCTACAGATAGAAAACCCACTTTTATGAGGGACATTAAGGAAGTTATAATCAGGGAGAAACATCTCGATTTCATGAGCTGTCCCAACATAGCTTGAAATAGGACGAGGCCCTGGGAAATGGGACCATCCCATGCACCTGTGTCCTAGAGCATCTGGCAATCCCAGACAACAACACTGAAGAGACTTAGCTATTTCCTTTCCCCGGAAACCTCCTGGGCCTAAGTGATCCATTTGTGCCTGCATGATCTCTCTTTTAATGAGGCCTCCAAATAGGCCCTGTACAGTTCACAGGAATGCTTTCTATTCTTGCCAAATAATCAGAACATTTCATAGCTAGGGCCTTGAGGGGATGATGGCTAAACACAGCCCCACCCATATCACCACAGAGTTTTGAACAATAAACCCAACATCTGGTTTCTAGTCTGTGACATTACCATTGGGATGCTGTGGAGACCAGGGAGCCATCGTTGTTGTAAATCTACAGCACTCGGAATCCAACGAGCCCTTTCTTCACTGATGTATTTTGCACATGCTCTGGCTATATTCTTTTTGTGTGTGCTTGTTTTAATCAGTATGTGATACATACATGTGTTGACGATTAATAGTTATCTCTGTTTTTTTTTTATCCTCTTTTGTATATCACAAAGTTTTTCCAGGGAATGCTTATTGTCATCACTATCATCATTATCATCATCAGTATTATTTAACGGCTAGTGTGCAAAGGGGGGAGAATCTTTGGAAGATGAGGCTAGAGAAACATATTCATTTATTCACACATTTGATAAATAATTTATTGAGCACCTATTATGTGCCAGGCACTGGGGACACAGCACTGAATAAAATAAAGTTCAGCCTTCACAGAACTTATATTCTATTTGAGAATACAGACTATAAATAATAATAAGTGATTAGATAAGCATATAGTACATCAGAAGGCTACATGTGCTCTGTTAAAAAAAAAAAGTTAGGAAAAGATAGAAAAGATCGGAGAAGTCAAAGAAGAGGGTAGTCAGGGAAGGCCTCAATGATAAGGAACCTAAAAGAAACAAGGTAGTGGGCCATGCAGACATGTGGGGGACCAGCTTTCCAGGCAGAAGGAATACCAGACAGGATTCTGAGACAGGAGCTTGCCTAGGATGTGGATGGGGCCGGTATGACTGAAGTAGAGGAGGCACTGGAGATTATCCTAGAGATGGGTTTGGGAAGCTTATGAGGGGCCAGATAGAGTAAGATTTTCTAGAACGTTGAAATAGGTTTTGCTTTTACTCTGAGCAAGGTGGCAACTGCGGATTTTGCACATAGGATTTTGCACACTGGCTTCTGGGTCTGAACAGGAATACTCTGGCTGATACTTGAAAATAATAATAGTGGGGTAAGGGAGAAGGCAGAGAGACCAGTAAGGAAGCTTTTGCAATAATCCTGGTGAGAGATCAGTGAGATTTGATTCAGGGTGATGAAATAGAGGTGGTGAGCAGTAAGGATTCTGGATTTCTGATGAAGATAAAGACAGCAGGATTAGCTGACTAGATTAGATGCAGGGCAGGAAGGAAAGGTAGAGCCAGCTATGACTCCAAGTTTTGGGCCTGTACAACGAGATGAATGGAACTGTCTTTAATTGAGATGGGGAAGACTGTGGGGGAGAAGTTAGGGAAGGACATTGGGATTTGACTTTGGAGAGATGAACCTTGAGAAATTAATTATACATGCTGAGGCTAGAACTTAGGAAGACACACTGATGAGTTTTTGGCTTACAAAGCTAACAAGAGATGCAGATTCTAGTGATCCTGTGAAAGACAGACTGGAGGCAAGGAGACTAAAGGCAGGGAACATGCCAGGAGACCATGGCCATAGAGCTGACAAGGAAGCCCCAAACAAGGACAGATGGGAATGAGGAGAGGCAGCAGAGTTGAGAGAGATATAGGAGGTAGACTCAACTAGACAAGGTGGCAATATTACATATCAAGGCTGAGAGATGAAGACCAGCCCAAGCCATGTTCTCCAACGCAAAGATTCACAACCCGTTATAACAGACAGTGGGGAAAAAAGTTCCCATGTTCCACCCAATGGCCTGCTTCTGAACTCCTACCCAGGACACCACAACTACAGGGTCACAGAGGAACTCACAGAGGAGCTATTTCACATTCTGATAATAGGTAAAATATGAGACATGTTATGCATTTGAGTAACAATCCCTAGCACCGAAGCTTCAATTTTAGGCCTTGGCCCTCTGTGTGAGTAGAAACTGAGTAGAGTTTTGCTGTCAGTACGCCACCATTCTGCTCTCTTCTTCTGGCAGGGGCTTGTGCTCCTGCTCAAACTTTTCAGCATTCCTTCTGGGCTGTATCTATTACCCAAGCAATACATAATGGACTAGACAGGATTATTGGCCCAAATGACAAGACCAGATGTAATGTGGAAGAGGTTTTTTTGCTTTTTGTTTTTGTTTTTGTTTTGTTTTCTATAACCACACATATATCTTTGGCTTTACACTGCTCTTCATTGTAAATAGGAAGATTCATACTAGGGACTCCAAACTAGGCAATATGAGGTACAGAACCACCCATCAGTCCTTCAGGAGTAGGAAGTGATAAAGGAGGGTTCCTCAGGTTTCAGTTTCTGGCCCTGGAAGCCTTAAACTGTTGCCTAATGGATGTAATTTTTGGACTCTGAAGGGGCTGCTTTCTAGGAGACAACGTGGTGGAGGAGGAGTCTGGGTTGGAAATGGGGGCCCTGAGACTGCTCTGCCACTTTCAGAACCTGAGATTTGGGACAATATATTCCTTTGCTTAAATGTCTGTCTGGTTTTTCTCAAAAGATTATGTTAGCCTCATAAAATGAATTAAGAAATGGAGCTTTAATGTCTATTTTTGTAAAAGAGTTTGTGTATAATTGGTACTATTAATTCCATGAATACTTGACAGAACTCACCAGTGAAACCATCTGGGCCTGGAATTTTCTTTGTGGAAATGTTTTTGACTAAGATTATGAATTGAATATTTTTAATAGACATTGGGCTATTTAGATTTTCTGTTTCATCTTGAGTCAGCTTTAGTAAGTTATGTTTCCAAAGAATTTGTTCATTTGTCTAAATTATTGACTTTATTAACGTGAGGTTTATGCTATTCCTTATTACCCTTTTAATATCTAGATATAAAATATTCCCTCTTCCATCCTTGAAATTGGTCATTAGTGCCTACTCTTTTTTTCTTGATTAATCTTAATGAGGATTTATACATTTTATTAATCTTTTCAAAGAACCAACTTCTGACTTTGTCAATTTTCTCTATTTAGGGTATGTGTTTCCTTTCATTGTTTTCTACTCTATGTTTATTATTTCTTTTCTTCTAGATCAGATTTAATGTGTTCTTTTTCTAGCTTTTCAAGGTAAAAACTTATATCACTGATTTAAAATGTTTCTTCCTTTTTTTTTTCCTCAAGATTTTATTTATTTATTTGTCAGAGAGAGAGAGCTCACAAGGAGGCAGAGCAGGCAAGGAGCCCACTGAGCCAGGAGCCGGATGCGGGATTCAATTCCACAACCCTGGAATCATGATGACCTGAGCTCAGGGCAGCTGCTTAACCAACTGAGCCACCCAGGCATCCCTGTGTCTTCCTTTTTAATATAGGTAATTAAACTATAAATTTCCCTCTAAGCATTGCTTTAGTTGTATACCATAAATTTTGATATATTGTATTTTCTTTATTAGCCAGTTCAAAATTATCCAGTTTTCCTTGTAATTTCCTCTCTGACTCATGTGCTGCTTAGAAGTGTGTTATTTAATTTCTAAATATTTGGTGGAGTTTTCTAGATAATCTTAGTCTGATTGATTTCCAATTTAGTTCCATTGGTTTAGAGAACACAGTCTACAGGATTTCATCTGCTTGAATGTACTGAGATTTATTTAATGGCTCAATAAATGTTTGATCTTGGCCAGTATTCTATTTGTAGCTGAAAAGGATGTGTATTTTACACGTATTGGGTAGAAAATGTTCTATAAATATCAATTACGTGTTCTTTGGATCTATATCTTTACTGTTTGCTTTTTTGTATACTTATTGTATTAATCACTGAGAAACAGGTTCAGAGCAATCTTTTTAAAGCATAAATCAGAATATGTTCCTACTAATATAAAGTTCTCAAAGGCATTTTGATGTACTAAAATAAAATCTAAACTTCTTAGGATCTCTAAGGGATCACATGATACAGGCTATGCCCTGCTCTCAGATCTCCTCTGCCTGTACTCCACAGTCCCCTGTCCCCCAGCTACTCTCCAGTCACACTGGCCTTTCTTTTGTTCTCTGAACCCACTAAACTAATTCTTACCTCAAGACTTTTGCATTTGCTATTCCCTTTGCCTAAGATTATTCACCCAAATAATCACATGTCTGGCTCCTCCATACCCCTTCAGCCTCAGTTCAGGTGTCCCTGATTCAGAAAGGCCTTCCATGACCTCTATCTGGGGCACTTCTTATCACATCACCCTGATTTATTCCCTTTGTAGAACTTTTCACTAATAGAATTAACTGTTTATTAATATTCTTTTTTTTGTGGTTTGCACAGCATCTCCAGAGCTAAGAATAGAGCTGGCTTGTAATGGATATATTTAATAAATATTTGTTGGATGGAGGGATGGTGGATGGAAAGATGGGTAGGTGAACTATCAGCCTTTACGTCATTCAACATTATCTATCTTGTTTCATAGTCACCTCTATCTAGGTGTCAGGACTGGACTGTGAGTGTTTACAAACAGGAACTCATTTTACTTTACCTCTGTGTCTCTGATATAGCATAGCAATTGCTCATTAAGAGATTATTGGACAAAAGCAGAGATGACCAAGGTATTTCCCAAATACTCTGTGCACACCTCTGTCAGCAGTCACTTTGTTGCCTCTCTCTTCTGAATCAACTAAACCAGAGCTTGGCACAGAGCCTTGTACATAAGATATGCTCAATATATATTAACAGAAAGAAGAAAAGAAGAAAGCAAGGTAGAAAAGGACTTGTCACAGCTCTGGTGAACGTACTGATGGCAAGTTCCAAAGCCAAAATGTCAGAAAGGGTCTCCTTGCCCTTTGTTATCCAGAGAAATCAGAAGAACTTCAGTTCTTCAGTGGATGCCCATTTCACCTCCAATCACAGGCCCAGGAAGCAGGAGATGTGGAAATGAGTTTAGAAAGTCATGGTTCTTTCCCTATAGCCCTGTGGTATGGAACAAGTATCATAGCAGTAGCCGGGAAAAATGGTGACCAAACATTTTCATGTACATCTGACTAGCCATGAAGGTTTAATTGTTTCTTAAATGTTTGTTGGAAATGAATCCTCACTAGTGATAAAGGGGTGAGGAATGTGCCACACAGACCATGAAATCATTCCCAACCCCCCGACCAACTGTTGAACATCCACTCTTCTTTGCCTTTGAGATATTCAAATTAACGTGAGAATTTAACATTTTTATCATGGTTCTGCTGGATACTGAGTTCTTTAGAACTCCCAGAACATTATTCCCCCAGGACTCCAAGCTCCTTGCCTGTAACAGCTTATGCATTCACCTCCCGCCATGCCTGGCCACATGCTTGACCCCAGTTTGCACCCAGCGAGTGGACCTTGAGTTGAAAAGATACAGACTTATGAGCTGCATTGTTTTCCTCCGAGGTGCAGAAATACTGAGGGGGTCACTCAGCCTCTGTGGCTCCACTGTTCCTCCAATCCTCACACACCCACTCTGGCTCTGCAGATCTCATGGTAGGGGCTGTCCATGTTGCTCCTGAACCTCATTCTCTTCGTCTAGAACGGGAGGGAGAGCAGGGATTAGGTGGGATTTTGACATATGGTATTTCTGTCTCCGTATAGTAACCAGCCAAACCATTACGGAATATTAGGTATTTTAAAGAGTGGAAAATCTACTGCAATTTGGCTTCCTTAGACAGAGATATGTAATTTTGGAGAGGCGTGAACATTAGGACTAATCTATTTTGGACTAAAAACCAGTACTATATTCCAATAATAAAAATCAGTAAATGTTATATGTAGAAAGAAAGGCTAGCCAGTACCCAAAAGCCAGGGCGCAAATTGACTATGATTGCAGAGCTAAATCAACATTCAAATGCATGTAATTTACCTGTCAGATCCTAATGCAATACTGCTACAGGATTCATCACATCAAAATCTCTGATGTTAGCGTTGTAAAAGTGAGGTTTAGAATAAAAAGGTTTAAGGTTAAGAAAATGGAGACATTTCCTATCATATAGGACTTTATAAAAGACATATTTTAGGTGCATAACATGTATATCCACAATGCATATTACAATATTTGGACTCAGCAGCTTATTTTGAAATTTAAGAAAGAGAATTCTCTGTCAGAAAAGTCAAAGCTCGAATGGACCTTCAGGACCAGATTGTCCAACACTGTCTAAGAAATAAGCAGATTGACCTATAGCAGCAGGGGTTTCTGAATGCCAGTTCTTGGATGGGAGCCAGGCTCCTGTGGTGTGATGCATCACCTAGCAAGTTTATTAAACAGGCAGATGGCCAGGCCCCACCTCTGGAGGTTCTAAGTCAGCCAGCCAGGTCTGGGAACCATTGTGTTCAAGGTACTCTCCCAGACATGACATTCAAGGAGCCGGTGAAATCAAGCTTGGCCCTGCCCTTTGTCACCAGGGTGGTCAGGGTGAGGTTGGAAATGACATGGGGTCTCTCTGCGTGGGACAGGCCTCTGTGTTATCAAAGATTTGGGGTACCCAACCACTGTTCAAGCCCCTCAAATTATAGGTGACACCCTTCTGGTAGCCAACTGCAATCCCATAGCTCCAGCTGTAATAGTCTAGTTTCATTCACTCATATCACGAATGATTTCTGAGTGTCTGCCAGAAATGGAGCAGGCAGTTAGTGCAAGTTCCTCATGATTCCAGGGAGGCTGATAGGCAAGTACGTGGAGAGTTACAACCCAAGGATTCTAGAGAAAGGGCAGGGTAGTGGGTGAGCATCTGGGAGGACCACCTGACCTAGATTCAGGGGAGTCAGCTTATGCTGGGAGATGAGTGGAAGTTAGTCAAAATGAGACAAGACTTGTTGACTCCATCCTCTGGGGATGGACACATTTCCACTTCAAGCTAAAAAAAAAAAAAAAAATGGGGATAAAAAAGATTCTGGGGAAGCAAACTAGGTAACCAGGAGTATCTGTCCCAGAAGCCATAAAAATCACTCGGTACACACTGTTAACTTCTTAGTTTTGATAACTGTACCATGGTTTTGCAAGATGCTAACACAAGGGAAGCCAGGTGGAGGGTATACAGGACCTCTCTGTAGTATCCTTGCAACTCTTCCGTAACTTTAAAATTAGTTGAAAATAAAAACAATCAAGTCATTTAAGACAGAGAGGACAGGGGACAGACCCCAGGTGCTGACTGTGGGAATGGCTGATGTAGGCATATTTGAGAGATATTTAGGAGGTAGAATGAGGAAAATTTAACTGACTTTGACCACATGTGGGAGGATGAAGGAGATGGGTGCTTTGGCCAACAAGGGGATATGGGGCACCACTCCCTGGGATGGAGAACAGAGAAAGATAGGAGATCAGATGCGCACATGGTAGCTTTGAGGTGTTTGTGGGAGCCTCAGGTAGAGATGGTCACAGGAACACTTGGTATCTAGGTCTGGGGCTCAGAAAAGGGGTTGACACTAAATATAAAGATTTGGGAATCAACAAGAAACAAATGAGCACAACCTGACCAAGAAAGTAATTGAAATAATTGAAAGCAGATGAAATTTTCCTGAAGATGGTATATAGCGTGATGAATAAGAAATGGATGGAGGGAGGGATATTAAAGAAGGAGTTAGAGAAAGAGTAAATTGAAAAGAACATCCAAAGCGGAAGAAGGACCACTAGCCAAGTATGATGTGGAAGGCAAGGGAGGAAGAAATTTCAAGAATAGGTAAAACCTTCGGAAAGCTCAAGCAAGATAAGAACAGCAGAGAGTGGGTTGTTGACAGCCTTAGTGAGTTCAATCTTTACCTCTCCTCTAAATGTTTTGGATAGTACAGAAACAACATGGAAAAATCAGTGAATATTTTTAAGCACCTACTTTGAGGAAACAAGTTCTGAGTATCAACCAGCCTAGCATTATGGAGGAAATATGTGTGATCTTGGGTGTTAGGCAGTCTTAAGTTCAAGTCATGGCTCTGTCACTTGCTGAGTGACCTTGAGTAAGTTACTTAATATCTTGAAACTCAACTTTTCCATCTGTAAAATGAGGATGGTAATATGCATCTTTCCCTTTAAGGATTAGAGATAATGCATGTAGGCTCCCACTGTGTGGGTGCTCAACAAATGGCAGGCATTATTATGGGCCATGTGGTCCTATTCTGGGCTCTGACACATCCTGTGCATCCATGTCCTGGGTCCCTAACTACAATGTACTGAAACAACTTGGTCTTTATGACTCTCTCCCAAGCCCAGCCTCTATCAGGCTGCCAGCTTCTTAAGGGTGTCTTGCTCAACTTAGTTTCCCTATCAGCCAAGACAGAGCAGATATCCCAGATGGGATCTTCCTTCTGCAGGATCAGAAGGAATCCTGAGAGGTGGGCCCTGCCCTAGATATGCCTTGGGAAGATTTGCTCTACTGAGATGGCGTTGGAAGATAGTCATGTGCTCACATGGGTCTGCAGGGAGCCAAAGATCATTTTTCAAACTGTGCAAGCAACCTAATTCTGGAAATCTCAAGGAAATGATGGTGGATCATGAAAACTGATGAGGACACTTGGCACTAACAAGTTGGCTGACTCATCCAAACTCACACAATATGATTCTATAATTATTAAAAGTAAATCTTTCTGAAAAAAAAAAAAGAAGGGGAAAAAAAGACATGAAAATCAGGATACATAGTCTATTAAGAATTGTGGGCAGGTATAAAAAGGAATCTGGAGGAGGAGTAGCTTCAACATCTGTGTATAAGAATCTTCAGGTCGTTCAAATAGTTCCATAGAAATATCTCTGAAGCCAAGGGCATTGTAGGTTACCAATAAGTGAGAGTTCAGAGGAGCTCATATACCCATTACATTAATTTCCTAGGGCTTCCAGAACAAATTACCACAAGCTGGGTGGCTCAAAACCACAGGAACTTATTGTCTCACAATTCTGGAGACCAGAAGCCTGACATTAAGGTATCAACAGGACTGATTCTTTCTTGGGGGCTCAAAGAAAAAATCTGTTCTATGCCTCCCTCCTAATTTCCGGTAGCTGCTGATGAATGCTTGGCATTCCTTGGCTTTTAGAGGCATCGTTCCAATCTCTACCTCTGTCTTTACATTGGCATATTTGCCTGTGTGTCTCTATGTCCAAATTTTCCTCTTCTTATGAGGACACCCCCCTAATAACCCCACATCTGCCTATTTCCAAATAAGGTCACATTCACAAGTACCAGGGGTGAGGGCTTCAACATATCTTTTTGGGGGACACCATTCACCCTGTAAAGCTTCCAGGCTGCTCTGCTGCCCTTCCACCATTGCACACTGTTCCCTGGCCTCTGAGAGCTATTTGCAGTTCTTCACACGCTCCATATTCTCCCACCTGTATGACTGCACACATGCTGGGCCTTCAGCCAGGAACGTTCTTCTCCACCCCTTCTCTTCCACACGAGCAACTCCCATTATCTTTCAAAACTCAAGGGACATTTTTCCTTTCCTGTGAAGCTTTTTCCTCCCTCTGAGCATCTCTCAGAATCAGTTGCTAGATTTTTGGTGCTCTCCCCAAACTCCTCTGTTTATCTTGAGTGTGACATTTAGCAAAGGTGGATGGTGAGAGATTATTGGCGTGCCTGTTCTTCCCTCTAGACTGCAAGCTCTGTGAGGACAGGGACCGTATGTTTTTATCTTGGTATACACTGTGCCTATTACCCAGTGGATATCCAACTGTGTAAGGTCAGCACTTGATAGGAAACTTTCCTCAGGGCTCTGTGGCTTTCTATGGGTCTGACTGAATAGGATAGCCTGGCCAAGCTAAATGGGCCATTCCTTCTAGCTCAAACCAGCACTTTCCATGGGGTCAAGTGTAGGCTGCCAGTGAATTTCCAACCTGATTTCCTCTGCTTCCAGTCACCCTGGGAGGTCCCAAGCCTGGTGAGAGCTGGTGAACTGGGCCAGTCACTCCCCCAGTTGCTCTAATGGGGACTGCAAACAGAGGCTGTTGGCCCATGGGTCCCATTGCCACAATGCAGCATTCAGTGGCTACTGTGGGTTGCCCGTGTGTGTGTGGGGGCAGCTTGTGGTCCAAGGCCAGCAAAGTCCCATAAAAATGTCAGGCCTGTGCAAAGGCCAGAGCTCTTTGGGCGTTTTTCTCTCCTTGCTAGCAGTTTTCTTCTTAGTCATCTGTCTCCTTAAAATAGACCCTTCCATTTCTCCCTCTGGGACTCCTGCTCTCTAATGCTCTTACTGACAAGCGCAGCAAAGCAGAAGTCAGAAGAGAAACTGCACAGTTGTTTTTTTTTTAATAATTTGTTCAATTAGGCACAGGATTGTTATTTTTTTTTTAAAGATTTCATTTATTTATTTGACAGAGAGAGACACAGCGAAAGAGGGAACACAAGCAGGGTGAGTGGGAGAGGGAGAAGCAGGCCTCCCGCGGAGCAGGGAGCCCAATGTGGGGCTCGATCCCAGGACCCTGGGATCATGACCTGAGCCAAAGGCAGACACTTAACGACTGAGCCACCCAGGCGCCCCAGAGAAACTGCACAGATATTAATGGCACTTCAGAGCCAAAGAGTTCTCTAGAAAGAGCATGTGTCTAGTCCAATTCTTCTTGCCATAGATGGGGAAACTGAGGCCTGAAATGAGAAGAGACTTGCCAAACATCACACAGAAAACTGTCAAGAGGGAAAAAGATAGAGCCTGGTTCCCTGACCCCAGGCCAGGGCTCTTTCCCCTCGACCACACTGTGTCTACCTGTCTCCTCCAGGAAGGGAGAGTTAAGGTGTGATTGCCATTCTATGGCAGAACGTGCTATGAAAAGAGTTCACTTGAACCCCTCCTCTGCCTCTGGGCACTTAAAAGGGCACTAACTATTCAAAGAGGCACTGTCCCCATTCAAAGGCACTTCTGCCCAGGACCGAGACAGAGTGGAGACAGTGTTTGCTGTCCAGGGCGGTGGCCGTCAACACATCATGGATACTGGAGACCACATCTCATGGAGAATTATAGAGGTAAAAATGGATTTGGATGCTGACTACAAATTCAAATAGAGCCAATTTAAACCTCTCATTAAAACAAAAACTGATTCATTCTTCACCATTCACTTATAAGGCCCAAGTGTTCACTTCAATTAGTGTCTTAAAAATAAAGGGGTGGGGGCGGGGAGAAAGGATACTTAGATTCCTTTGAAACACGAGTCAACAAGAACCAAATTAAACACCAGCTCTCTCAATCTTGGGTGTTGATTCTGTCACCACCTTTCTTTAGCCATTCCCTCCCCACCAGGCCCCAACGCCAGCCCCGGTGCTGTGATAAACGGAAGGTCACATTCCTCAGGCCGGCCACAAGGGCCCCACCCTGGTCTGCCGGCCACCTGCCCTTATCTGCGTCTACTTCCGTTCTCACGGCCGGCCTCATTGACACGAATTCCTTCAGCGCGCCCTGCACCTGCCCGGCCCCTTTTTTCCTTGCTTGGAATTCCCTCTCCTCTCTTCCTCCCCACCTCCTCCATCCCCATTGCTTCTGTTGTCCACCTGTCTGAGCTCTAAAACCACTCTCAAGGTCATAAAACAGCACTGCACCTCCCCGGTCTGCTAGTTCCTCCAATGAACGTCCAAGGAACTGGATTTGCCTCCCCCACGGAACACGCGGATTGCAGCTTCATGGCGGTGTCCCCGTGCACTCCCGTGTCCTTCTCTTCGCTGCATAACAACCATTTACTGAAAGCCTTCTATGCGCCAGCCACAGTGCCTGCCCCCAGGAGCCCGCACCCCGATGTGGAAGACAGAAGACAGAATTATAGCAGAATAGCCACAGCCATGAGATTTAACATTTATTCTGAGGACAATGGGTGGGTCCCTGAAGGCCTTTAAAGAGGCAAAGGGATGATAGGAACAGATCCACATGGTAAGGATTGTTCTTGGAGCGATGCAGAGGACAGACTCGGTGAGGGTGGGAGTGTGGGTGTGAGTGAGGGTAGAGATGGTGCCAAAGTGAAGGTTAAAAGGCTAATTAAAAGATTATTGCAATAATTCCAACGAAATATTAAAGCATGCCCCCAAGGGAAGAACAGAAGCATACAGAGGAGGAGAAATGTGGGCTGCAGCTGCCAGGAAGTTGTGGTTGTAGTCAGGGACTCTGGACGTCTAAGACCCCAGGGTTTCTAGTTGTGGCTCTTGCGTGGAGGGTGACGTCAGCCGCTGGTACAGGAACTGTGGGAGCAGTCCCGGGTCTGAGGGAAGGGCTGAGAGGCTCCCTGGTGCACGTGTTGTCGTTAAGGAGACTGGGTCGAGAGGATGGAGATGGAGACAGTGTCGTATAAGGGTGCGGAGCTGAGGTCCCCATCAGGCTGTAGATATTTATGGACATATTTTCCCTTGCGGCCCCTGAAGCCAGGTGCGGGGACTGAGAATTACTCCTGGTTTCTTTCCTTCTCTCTTGAGTACAGGAGATTTTCATTTGCTCTGTGAATCAGTGAAGGATTCGACCCCCCAAATAGATGACATTAATAGAGAGAAGGCAGCCACATTTACGGGGCAGAGTAATGAGTAGGCATATACTTGTCCCCACGGCCACCCACAGCAGCTCTCTTCACGTGAGCTCGAGAGGCCAATACTCAGGACGCACGAAGTTAAGAGTTCCCATCAGGCAGCCCCACGAGTCTGTGGAAGAAGCACTGGTGTCAGACTTGGGAGTTTGTGGTTGTGTTTCGGGCCACGCCCTTGGACAAGTCACTTTCCTTGACCAGATTTTGGTTTTCTCTGTTGTGAACTGGGGAAGATTGGATTGCAGGGTCTGGAAAGTCATCCTCAGGTTTAAGCTGCCCCATCCCAGAGATCCTGAGAAAAATACTGATGTAAAGAATGTCAAGAATTGTAATCGCGCCTGACACACCTCACAGCTCACTCAATGAGGAAAGATTGGCAGAATGACCGTCAAACGCCCCTTACCTAAAGCAGCCAAGTCTTGGCAGAATGTTCAGGTGTACCGAAGCCCCCTAAATTGCCTCTGCGAGAAGGAATAAAGGCATGAATATGTTCTGCTTATCTCTCAGGCATCTCTTTGTTTTCCCTTCTAGACAAAGGTGCATTGCATATGGAATGTTTCGGGAAAGTAACTAGAATGTCTTTAAAAGCCTGAGGCTGGAAGAGCGAGGGCCAGTGGAGGGCCAGTTCTCCTAGGAGAACAGCGGTTGGCATTTGCTCTCCTCCACAAACAGGAGATTAAGGGACACTGACCCTGGGGATGTCTATGCCTGCAATGGTGACCAATGAACCATGTCTGCATTTCCCGTAACAACTCACTTTGGGCAGAAAATGCAGAGCTTGTGTAATTGTTGATGCTGGATGAAGGGGATGGGGCTATGGAAAGACTGAAGCTTCGGACAGGGTGGAGCCTCGGTGACGACACCGAATTGACTCCTGGATTCCGCCATGAGTGCATATGTCCTCGCGGGGAGACCATGAGACTGGACCCCAGGCGTGCTTTGGTCTGCAACCTACTCGCGATAGGACCTGGGATAGCCACTCAAGCCCTCTTTGTGGGTGTCTCCTTACCTGTGGAGAATAGTGACACCAACCCTGGGGAGGGATTAGAAGGATGAAATGAGAGAATGTAGGACCTGGCACCGAGGATGAGGCCAGGGATGTTTCAACGCCTCTAGAGTTGTAAAAATATTCTTTAATCAACCTTCCACTTTTTCAAACCAAATCCAGGTTGCCAGTGGGTGGATGGGGGTGGGGGGCGTGGGCAGCTTGGGGTCCTGTGGCTGTGGTAGGGGAGGAGCATCCTCTTCCTCGGCACACACAAGGGAGTAGGCTTGCTCCCTGCAGTCTTGAGGAGTCCTTTCCTATGCCCAGGCTAGTGGATTAGGCAAATGCAAGCCACAGTTTGCAAAACAGCACATGTGTCTGGGCTTGTTGAATGAAACTCTTGTAGGAGTGCTTAGCTGGTGAGATGTCAGGGCCCTGATGTGCACACTTTTCAATCACAGATCAATCTGTGGGCAAGAATTAATCCTCACTGTCTGCTTCTGCTTAGCCTCCCAGGGGTGGGGCACCACTTCGAATGACCTGGGGGTTGAACGAAATCCAAGGTTTGTTTTCTGATGCGGAGCATAGCAGGGAGGTGTGTGTGTTTAACTCGGGCCCCCCTGGCAAGACCTCAGCCTTCTTCCAGGGCCACCAGCAGCTGGCGTAGAGGTGTCAGAATGTGTTTTTGGGGGGCGGAGGCGTGAGGGCAGGAGGGGACTTTGTGTTACTCCAGAGCATGAAAGGACAAGCTGCATCCGGGTTATTCAGATCAGCATTCATCCACTTATCACCTGCTTTGGGTGCTAGACACCGGCAGAGCTGGGGGAGAGGCAGTGGGGGTGCTGTGGGGTTTGGCTTCAAGACACAGAGGCTACCGAGGAAGAGGGGCTCTGTGTGGCTAAACTACAGAGCAAAACATGAGCACCCAAAAGGAACTTTGTCCTGCCAATTCCAGCCTGCGTTCCAGGCCACTGGCCCTCGCTCTTCCAGCCTCAGGCTTTTAAAGACATTCTAGTTACTTTCCCGAAACATTCCATATGCAATGCACCTTCGTCTAGAAGGGAAAACAAAGAGATGCCTGAGAGATAAGCAGAACATATTCATGCCTTTATTCCTTCTCGCAGAGGCAATTTAGGGGGCTTCCGTACACCTGAACCTTGTCTACTTCTTTGATTTGTCCTTGGCTTTTGTGGTGACCTGACATGGAGGACACCTCAGTTGGAGGCTGGCAAATGAAGGACGAATGAATGAATGAAGAATGAATGGGTGATACAAAGATGAGCATATCGTGGCCCTGCTGCAGAGACACTGGGGGGCAAAATTCAGAGTCCTCAATCACGTAGTCAGCCACCTGCTGGAGCAGTCAGATGGATGCTTATGCTTCCAAGCACTGTACCGGCTCTACTCAGACTGAGCCCCACACTGGGGGAGAAGTCCAGCATCCTACGTCGGTGAAAACGGAATCCTGATTCTTGAGCTTGCACTTATCTGGTGGCAAAAATTACTAACAGCACAAACATATCTGCCTGTAGGTCTCATCGAAGGGTCCAGCTGAGAATTGAATGTGAAGACCAGAATGGCCATCTGAACTGTTTATCACAGCATTTAAGACCACAGGCTGCCTCCTACCTCTCCTTTCCTGTGCTTTTTTTTCCTTTTCATCATGATAAGTGCTCTCTTTAATCCCCATAACCTATTTCTCCCATCTCCCCTCCCTCTGGTAGCCATCAGCTTGTTCTCTATAGTTGAGAGTCTGTTTCCTGGTTTGCCTCTCTCTCTCTCTTATTTTCCTTTGCTTATTTGTTTTGTTTCTTAAACTCCACATATGAGTGAAATCATATGGTGTTTGTCTTTCTTTGACTGACTTATTTCACTTAACATTTATACCCTCTAGCTCCATCCATGTCATTGCAAAAAGCAAAATTTCATTCTTTTCGAGGCCAAATAATATTCCACTGTGTGTACTTACCACATCTTTTTTATCCATTCATCTGTCAGTGGACACTTGGGCTGCTTCCATATCTTGGTTATTGTAAATAATGCTGCAATAAACATAAGGGTGCATGCATCCCCTTGAATTAATGTTTTTGTATTTTGGGGGTAAATACCCAGTAGTGTGATGACTGGATCATAAAGTGGCTCTATTTTTAATTTTCTGAGGAACCTCCATACTGTTTTCCACAGTGGCTGCACCCAGCTTGCATTCCCACCAACAGTGCACAAGGGTTCCCCTTTCTCCACATCCTCGCCAACACTTGTTGTTTCTTGTGGTTTTGATTTCAGCCATTCTGACAGGCGTGAGGTGCCTTTCCTGCTTCTTGCTCCACGCTCACTTCCCTCACCTGCCCTGCTGCCCTGCTCCTCCCATACATCCTACCTGCTGTCATCATGCTCTTCCCAGCCTCCCACGTATCCCCACTTCCTTGACTTGGCTCATGGATCTCTGCCTGTTCAAACTTTAGCCTCCTGCAGAAGCCCTCACCAGTGAAGTTCTCCCCAATCCCTCCACTTGAGATTAATCTGCCCACACCGTGTGCAGGAGGGTGGTGATGGCAGCTCCACGAAGGAGAACTTTGATGTGGGGTAGGGCCCACGAGTCCTTGCTGAGACAGGGTCCGGCATCTGTGTGGAGCAGCTGACTTGCTGGAGGGCAAGGGGCCTGGGCAAATTATTGAGATGGAGACAAGGTGCCGTTAATTCAGAAGCCTGCTCTCTATGGAGGGAAGCTGCAGGCCAGAATGATGTGAGAGATTAGAGTGTGACCGTGTCCTACTGTGGCCTTCCTGCATGCTTATCCCCAACTTGTTCCTCACACTAAGGCTGGGCTGGGGTTGATTTTCTTCCACAACAGCCAGTGAAGGCTCTGCAGGATGTGCTCAGTACAAGGGGTCAAGTGAGGGATGGAGCCCAGGACACTCTTCTCTTCCTGCCCCCAGCAACATCTGCAAGGCCATCTGGGCCCAAATCTCGACACCCTGGCCCAGATGTCCAAATTTGGCTGCAATGGTTCCTTGGCTGGGCCTGGGCCAAGGGGTGGACACGCTGGTGGTGTATCCCTTGGTGACCCCTGGCCAAGGAGTGCACATCCTTGTGGCATGACCCACACTGGAAAGGACAAACTTGGGGAAAGACCTGTACGGGCCCTGGAAATGCCAAGCGGTGTTTTGGCAGGGAATTCAGAGGGAATTCGGGTCTCGAATAGAGAGCACAGGCTCCTTGTAGCCATGGCCCTTGACCTCTTGGACTCCTGCCCTAGGATGGGGCCGTTCCTGTAAAGTGTAGGACCCTTTGTATGGGCCTACAGGTGGAATTGCTAGCCTATAGCAGCCTAAGGTGTGAAGTTCCATGGCTGGGCAGGTGAGGCCAGTGAGCCAGGAACATGGGCCTCCGTCCGACGCTACCTCAAGGCAGCGTCAGACGGAGGCCAAGGGCAGACAGTGACATTCAGGTGGAACATGTCTGTCCCTGCCTGTGGCTCTTTAGTAACAGGTGCCTGGGTTTGTCATTTTTATACTCTCGCTGGCAACTAGCACTGTCCTTCAAGACCTAAGTGTTCTAGGGGTACCTTTACAATTTACTTTTTGTAAATGCTGTGAAAACAATGCTGGACTCGGAATAGGACACTCGGGTTCTCTCCCGGCTCTGCCACGACTCACTCTGCAAGCTAGGCTTATCAGGTCCCTCCTCAGGACTTACATTTCCCCATCTGTAAAATAAGGGGGTTGGCCCGAACCATTCTCAACCTCCCATTCAGGTCGGAAGGTCTGCGGTTTCTGACTTCCAGAAGCTCTATTTTTCCTTATCCGACAGTCCTTCTCAACCCTGGGTTCTCATTAAAATCGCTTAGGAAGTTTAAAAAAAAAAAAAAAAACCCAAACCAGCGCCCAAGCCCTACCCCTAGAGGTTCTGATTCAGTTGTTCTGGGGTGGGGCCCGGGCCAAAGCTCCCCAGAAGATTCGGATGTGCAGCCAAGGTTGCAAGCCACTGTTGGGAGTTGGACAGGAGTCTCCCCCCACCCCCACCCCCCCTGCCCACCACCCACACACAGACGAGGAAGAATGCGGCGGGACAGATGCCTGACACAAAAGCCGAGCAGCTGTGAGCAAGGCTAGCCGGCCAAGCCCCGGGCTGGGGGCTCTGCTGGTCATTCCCCAGGAAGACGTGGACAAAGAGAGCCCATGTCCGGCCCCGTGTGCGCTCCGCACCTCCCATCCGTCCTCCCACCCGTCCTCCCCTCCTCCAGCAGCGACCGAGGGGGAGGAGGTGATGCCGCGGGCAGCTGCCTAATCTAGGGAGATCTTCTCATGGGTGGGGGGAGGCTGCCTGCTGGCTCCAGCCTTGCTCCTCCCTCACAGCTGGAGCTGGGGCAGCCTGAGTGCGCGCCGCCGGGGCTGCGCTGCCAGCTGCGGACGGTTGCTCCAGGCTGCGCCCCGACGGCTGCGCCCCGGTCGCTTCGCGGGCGTGGGCATCCACGCGTGAGCGTGTGCGCTCCAGCAGGAAAAACAAGAGGAAGAGGTGGAGTGCAGAGCCCGGCAGGTTCCTATTCTTGCTAAACCTCAAGAACCCCGTAAGCCTTTCCTGGCCCCCGCCCACCTCCCGTCTGGGTGGTAGCCCCTCCTCGTTGCTCCCCTAAGCACCAGGTCTTCCCCTGTCACTGAGACGCCGTGCCAGAAGCAGAAGCAGCCTCCGAAATGACAATAGCTATCATTTGTTAACAGTGGCATTGTCCTGGGGCGCCTGGGTGGCTCAGTGGGTTAAGCGTCTGCCTTTGGCTCAGGTCATGATCCTTGGGTCCTGCGATCGAGCCCCGTGTCGGGCTCCCTGCTCCGCAGAGACCCTGTTTCTTCCTCTGCCTGCAGCTACCCCTGCTTGTGCTGTCTCTGTCTCTCTCTGACAAATAAATAAATAAAACCTTTTAAAAAAAGAGTGGCATTGTCCTAAGTGTCTTAGGTCAATGATTCTATGTAACCCTGAGAACAACCCTGTGAAGCAAGCACCGCTATTATTCCTATTATACAGATGAGCAAACCAAGGAACAGAGAAGTTAATATTTAATCCACAGTCACACAGCTGACAAGATTTAAAGTCCAAAAGTCTGATGCCAAAACTTGAGCTCTTTGGCACGTGGCTATTTTGCTTCCGGTTGGTAATTGATTATGGATAAGGGTCTCTTTCAGCTCTGATGTTCTAACAATGGTATTGCCCACAGTGACATACACTCTATACTTTGATTTTTTGTTGAGTTTGGGATTCTTCTTAGACTCCATTGGCTGAACTTAGAAGCCACAGACTCAGAAGCACCTGTCATGGCCCCGGTAAGGCTCTGCTTCTAGTAAGACTGTAGGAGAAGCACCTCGAGAGAATGGTCCAGGGCAGTACTGCTTGCAGGGGGGCTCAAGGGACCAAAACATTGTTGGGAACTGCCCAGAAGAGAGAACCTCTGAGGATGGTGCAGAAGGTAAGGACCTGGACCCTCCTACTTGCAAAGACTTCTGCTCCCTGGAAGGCTCTGTGCACTGACTGGATCGTTTTCCCCACAGTGGAGGTAGGTTGTGTTGTAGTCCACATGCTGCTGATCTCAGTGATGATTCATGGTACCCATTTCCAAGATGGCAGGCCAGGACTTGAAGACAGCGTGTGACCTGCTGCCTGCAAAGCCTTTTGTTTGGGGTGTGTTTTTTGCTGAGTTTACTTATCTAGTATATGCATGACTGTGGAGAGGAAGCGATCTGCTGAGAGGGAGTGACGATGAGAATAGCCAAGATCTTCACTTCATCAGTCCGTGTTCCAAAGCAGGGTAATATCAGTCAGATGACAAAAGATAAACCATTTGCTGCAGGGCTGCATTGGTGCCTCCCCAGAAAGCTCATCTTACGCTTTTAATGAACTGAAGTCCCTTCTCTTTCTTTAACCAGATTTTATTCCCATCTGGTTAATTACTGGTTGTATGGACAAGTCTTTCCATTTTCTCTGACTAGGTTTTATTTATTTATTTATTTATTTTTATTTTTATTTTTTTTAAAGATCTTATTTATTTTTTGACAGAGAGAGAGACAGCGAGAGAGGGAACACAAGCAGGGGGAGCGGGAGAGGGAGAAGCAGGCTTCCCGCGGAGCAGGGAGCCCGATGCGGGGCTCGATCCCAGGACCCCGGGATCATGACCCGAGCCGAAGGCAGACGCTTAACGACTGAGCCACCCAGGTGCCCCTCTTACTAGGTTTTAAATTTTCATTTATTGACACATACACAAAATTAAAGTTCTTTACCGGAAAGAGTTGAATTTTGCTTTAGGAAAGTGTTTTTTTATGGTGTAAGGCAGTGCTTCTCAAACTTAAATGTACATAAATATCTCCTGGATGTCTTGTTAAAAATGCAGATTCTGGCTCCAGATGTCTGGGTTGGGGTCTGGGATTTGCCATTTTTACCAAGCTTCCAGATGATGTAAATGCTGCTGGTTCCCAGACCATGTTTTTGTTTTTCCTGGAGAGAGAGAGAGAGAGAGAAAGGGGGAGGGGCAGAGGGAGAGAGAATCCTAAGCAGGCTCTGCGCTCAGCACAGAGCCTGACGCAGGGCTCCATTTCATGACCCTGAGATCATGACCTGAGCTGAAACCAAGAGTCAGACGGTCAACCAGCTGAGCCACCCAGGTGCCCCACACTCTTTTTTTAATATAATATGTATAAAGCACTTCTTTCTTCCAGCTTTATTGATATAAAATTGACATATGACATTGTATAAGTTTAAGGTGTATAATGTGATGATTTGATATATGCATACATTGCAAAATGATTGCCACAAGAAGATTAGTTAGCATATCCATCACCTCCCATAGTTATCTTTTCATTTTATTATTTTGTGTGTGTGGTGAGAGCTTTTAAGGTCTACTCAGCAGCTTTCAAGTGTGCAATACAATATTGTTAACTGTATTCACCATTCAGTCCATTAGATTCTCAGAACTTATTCATCTTATAATGGAAGTTTGTACCCTTTGACCACCTTTACCCATTCCCCATCCACTCCACCCCTGGCAATCATCAATCTACTGTCTGTACCCATGAGTTTGGTTTTTTTAGATTCCACATGTAAGACAAACATTACAGTATTTGTATTTCTCTGACTTATTTCATATAGCATAACGCCCTCAAGTTTCACTCATGTTGTAGAAAATGTGAGGATCTCCATTTTTTAATGACTGGATAATTTTCCATCATCTCTCGATAGATAGATAAATAGATCGGTCGATCTCACATTTTCTTGATCCATTTATCTGTTGAGGAACAGTTAGGTTGTTTCCCTGTCTTGGCTATTGTAAATAATGCTGCAGTGAACACGGAGGTGCAGATATATCTCCTTGAGATAGTGATTTCATTTCCTTTGGATATATACCCAGAAATGGGATTGCTGGATCATACCCAGACCACACTTTGAGATGCAAGATTGTGCGTATAGGAATCCCGTGGGTATCTTGTTAAAATGCAGATTCCAATTTAGCAGGTCTTAGGTGAAGCTTGAGATTTTGCATTTCTAACAAGCTCTCAGGTATGACCCCAGTTTGAATAGTAACAATGCAAAGTCCCAGGAACAGAAGGAAGATGAGTGCGCCAGAGCATAGTGAGGAAGGGGAGGCTGTGGGAGATGAGGCTAGAGAAGGGGATGGAGCCATGTTACACAGAGCTTCGATAGGCATGGTATAGGGCTGTCACTTCTTCTATTTGCCAGGAGAAGTGGTTGGAGAGTTTTGAGCAGAGGAGTAACATAATCTGTTTTTCACTGTAAAAAGGGAATACATGGGGGAGAAGGAGGAAGGAGAGTAAAAATAGGAAGGAGAAGGAAGTGGCTGTTGAAGTATCTAGGTGAGAGGCAGGGGAGGCTGGATTTGGAGTAGTATCCGAGGTGGAGACAAGTATTTACAGAACTCCCCTGTTTACCCGTTGGGAACCCCTTGAGACTAGGGACTGTGTCCTAACCATTCTCTGTCCTTCCTTTTTCATTCAGACTTCCTGAAAGGTAATACCCCTGCTGTTCTAACGAAACTGACCTCTCAGAGGCCACTGGTGACCTTGTTGAGTAAAATAATTCCATTTTCAAACTTGCTTCCCTCCCCATTCAACATTGTACTGGAGGTCCTAACCAGTTCAATAACGTATGAAAAGAAAAAAAAAAAAAAAAGGCATACATATTGGAAAGAAAGAAGTAAAACTGTCTTTTTGTGAACAAGGTAAACATGTATGTAGAAAATCCTAAGGAGTCTTCAAAAGAGCTATTAGAACCAATAAATGAATCTAGCAAGATTATAGGATATGAGATTAATTACAGAAATCAACTGTAGTTCTATATGCTAGCAAAAAAATACAAAATATAAAACTCCAAAAATTCCATTCATAGTGGTATAAAAATACTTAGGAATACATTTATTAAAGATCTTTAAGGCCTGTACAGTGAAAACTGTGAAACAGTGCTGAGAAATTAAAGAAGACCTCACTAAACAGAGAAATATGCCATGTTCATGGTTTGGAAGTCTCAATATTGCTAATTAGAAAGAATAATTCTCCCTAAATGAACCTGTAGATTTAGTGAAATCCCAGTAAACATCCCATCAGACTTTTTTGTTGAAATTGATAAACTGATCCTAAAATTTATTTGGAATACAAATGACCTAGATGAAACAAAACATTTAAAAAAAATTTTAAATTGTGGCAAAATACACATATCAAAATGCACCATCTTAACAATTTTTTAAGTGTACAGTTCAGTACTGTTAAGTATATCCATATTGTTATGTAATCAATCTCCATAACTCTTTTCATTTTGCAAGACTAAAACCTTAGGCCCATCAAACTACAACTCCCCATTCTCCCTCTCCCCCAGCTTCTGGAAAACACCATTCTACTTTCTGTCTCTCTGAATTTAATTTCTCTATGTACCTCATGTAAGTGGAATCAGACAGTGTTTGTCCTTTTGTGACCAGCTTATTTCCCTTGATGGATTATGTTAGAATCTCCTTCCTTTTTAAGGCTGAATAATATTCTATTACATGTATAGACCACATTTTCTTTACCCATTCATCCATCAATAGACATTTAGTTTGCTAACCTTTCAGCTATTGTGAATAATGGTGCTACGAACACGGAAGTACAAATGTCTCTTCAAGATCCTACTTTCAGTTCTTTTGAGTGTATACCCAGAAGCCTGAGTGCCGGGTCATATCTATTTTTAATTTTTGGAGGAAAAACCGTTCTGTTTTCCCTAGCACTTGCACCATTTTACATTTCTGCTAATGGTGTACAAGGGTTTCAAGTTCTCTACATCCTGGCCAACACATCATTTTCTGTTTGTTTTGTTTTATTTTCATAGTAGTCATCTTAATGAGTGTGGGGTTTTGATTTATATTTCTCTGATGTTGAGCATCTTTTCACATGTTTATTGGTCATTGTATAGCTTCTTTGGAGAAATCTCTATTCAAGTCCTTTGTCACAACCCAATTTTTTTAAAAAGAACAACAACAACAACAACAAAACCCCTTATACTACACAACTTTAAGACTTACTATAAAGTTACAGTAATTCACACAGAGTGGTATTGGATAACAATTCACATAGAGGTGCATGGAACAAGCCTGAGAGTCCAGAAATAGGCCCTCACTTAAAAGGTCAATTGGTTTTGATAAAGGAATCAGGATAATTCAACAGGAAAAAATGAGTCTCTGTAAATGCTCTTAAAGTAAGTGGATAGTCATTAAAAAAAAAAAAGATACTAATCTTGATCTTTCCTCATACCATACACAAATATTAATTCAAAGTGGGTCACAGACCTGAAGGTGAGAGCTAAAACCATAAAACTTCTAGAAGGAAAGACAGAAGAAAATCTTTGTGACCTTGGGTTAAGCAAAAACTTCCTAGATGGGACACAAGGAGTACAAATCACAAAAGGTACTGATTCATTGGACTTCATCAAAATTTTAAAATTTGCTTGGCAAAAGAAAATGTAAAGGTAGACTACAGATTGGGAGAAAATATTTGCAAACCATCTGATATATTCAGAGTGTATTAAGAATTCTTATTACTCAATTAGAAGAAGATGAGCAACCCATGTAAAAAATTGGCAAAATATTTGAACAACTATTTCAGCAAGGAAGATGTATGAAACGTCTAGGAGTACATGAAAAATGTTCAACATCACTGGTCATCAAATATAAATTAAAATCACAATGAGATATCATCCTATGCCCACCAGAATAGTTTAAAAAGCCCAATAATACCAAATGTTGATAAGGATGTAGAGAAAAAGGAATCTTCATAAGTTGCCGGTGGAAATGTGAAGTGGTGTAGACTCTTTGCAAAACAATTTGACTATTTCTTTTAAAAGTAAACACATGCTTACCATACAACCCAACAGCTCCACTCCTAGGTATTTACTCAGGAGAAATGGAAATATATGTCCTCCTAAATTGTCAGTACACATCCATTACAGCATTATTCATAGTAATCCCAAGCTGGAAACAGTTCAAACGTCCATCAACTGGCAAATGGATGAACAGAATGTGGTGTATTCATATAGTGTGTGGTTTCTCTCCCCAACAACATTTTCGCCATTCATCCATATCATTGCTTGTATCTGTAGTTTGTTTCTTTTTATTGCTTGGTGGTATTCTATCACATGGATATACCATAGTCTGTTTATCTATGCCTTTGTTGATGAATACGTGGGTTGCTTCCAGTTCTGCAATATTTGAATAAGGCTGCTACAAACTCTATAATTTTATTGGGAACATTTTTTTTTTTTTGGCACAAGTTTTGGGGAACATATTTTTCTTGGGCAAATATCCAGAAGTGGAATTCCTTGGTCATAAGATAGATATTTAACTCTATAAGAATCTGTCAGAGTTCTCCAAAGCATTTGTACCATTTAACTCCCCCCTCCCCACCACCACCACACCAGCAGTGTGTGAGTCCCTTCCCCCACATTCCCACCAGCACCCGGTGTGGTCAGTCATTTTGAATATAGCCATTCTAGAGAGCTCTAAGTGTTCTCTCATTGGAGTTTAGTTGGCATTTCCCCGATAACTAATGGTGTTGAACACTCTTTCATCTGCTTAGTGGGCATTCATGTGTCTTCCTTTGCAAAATGGCCGTTCAAGTCTTTTGCTCACTGTTTTATTGGATCATTTGTCTTTGTGGCTTTCATTGGTTGGATGGCCTTGTTGAGTTTTACATTTTACAATTTCTCCTTTTGGTCCCCTCCTTTCCATCCTACTGCAGCTGCGCTGGTTCAGGCCCTTCCCAAGGCTCAACTAAACCATTACAGGAGAGTTGTGACTAGTGTTTCTCACACTGGTTCTGCCCCCCTCTATATCACGTCTTTGACGAAAGGCGGAAAAATCCCTATAAAGCAGGTCCAAGTCGCACCTCTGTTCTCATAACCTAGAGGAAAAATCAGGTACCTTGGAATGATGTTAAGGCCCTTAGCATGTGTCCAGGCTGACTTCTCAGCCCCACCCCTCCCTGCCAGTCTCCTAATTTGCAGACTAGTAGCACTAATCACTTGCAATGGCTGCCATGCAGCTTCTCCCTGCAGGGCCTTTGCTTGTGCTGTTCCCTTAACTAGAATACCTTCCGCACTTCTTCTTGCACCTGCTCTTTTCTCCCTGAAGAGCCAGGTCAAATGGCAGCTCTCCTGGGAAGCCTGCTGTAAACCCCGGGCTGAGGTCCCTCCTCTGTGACACTTACAGCTTCTGCCACCCCTTTTCTCTGCTCCTCGGTTGTTGGGAGGCTGTCCCCGTTATCTTTGAACTTACAACCCCAACCCGTGACGGGAGCTCAGCAAATGCCTGCTGCCTGGGGAAATTCATTTATTTCTTAGATAAGTGATATCAGGAAAAAGATACACTTTCAACTAAAAAAGAAAGGGAGAGAAGAAGCATGTGTGTGTGTGTGTATGGAGGGGTAGACTGGAATGAGGGGGATTTGCGCGGCAGGCACCCCCTCCACTGAGAGTAGGTGGGGTGTGAGAAGGGCAGAGATGGGGCGCCCACCTTAGGACTGGTGCTGCCTGCCTCGCGCTGGGGGGCTGAAGGTGGCCTGCTGCCCATGGGCGCCACTCTCTGCCCTCTTGCTCAGGGCCTATTGCCTCTGAAAGAAACTGCACACACTCCACCCCAGGCTGAAGTGTGGCTTGTCAGCCCCAGAGGCCAGGAGGCATCGCATGGGGTGAGGTGGAGGCTCAGAGGGCAACCTGTAGGTCTGCAGAATGTTCTGCTTTCCTCCCTTTCCTCTCATCCCTGTGGGCCCTTGTTACTACCCCACCCACCTGTGGGGCCAGGCCTCCCCACTGGGGGCATGTTCCAATAGGAATGTAGCTGCCCTGCTGGCTTTAGCAGCTCATTGAATTGCAGTGGGAAGAGGTGCAGCCAAAGCTTTCAGGCTGGAGTGAAGCTTAGAGGGTCCCTCCCTTTGGTTCTCAGTTCTCTTCAGCAATGCATCCCGTGGGCTTTCTGTCCCGCCCCACAGGTCCTCCAGCGGTGGGAAGCCCTGACTAGGGAGACCCTCCATTTGGAACTCTGGGCACTTCTCCTGGACTCATCCTCCCCACTCCGCAGTGCACCCTGGGTCTTCCCCACCATACACTCCCAGGTATGGGAAGCCGGCTCTCCTGTTCCCCAAGTCTTTTCTTCTCCAGGCCAAAGGTCTTCCACACCCACAAATCTCCTCCGTGTGACATGACTTCAGGTTCCCTCAGCAACCGCCCTGTGGTTACCATGCCATCTGCAAGCGTTCCTTGGTGTCCAGGGGATGAGGGCTCAGACACTGTCTCCACCCTCCCAACTCCAGCCATCTCTCCGAATCAGCTTTTCTGCTTTGGTTTGGTTTTGTTTTCCTTTAGTTGGCCATTCTCTTGGCAAATAGACACAGGCTTTGAGCTTGCTCAGCTGCGGCAGCCCCAGAAAGAGCCACGTCCCCCGGGCACCCACAAAAGTCCTTGGGAATGGGTGGATGCTGAGGAAATGTTTGTGGAAGTGCATTGAACTGAGAGAGCTGGTTGGAAACTTGGAAGAGACTATCATCACATAGACTCTATTGTCTATGCAATTGACCAGGTGGGTTTTTGTTTTTGTTTTTGTTTTGTTTTGTCAGGCCCCAGCTCTCTTGTCACCAATATGGCTGCTCCCGAGGTGGTGGAAGGAAGATAGAGAAGGTCGCTTGAGCTGAGGTGGGCCTGTGGAGTGTCTGCTATGGGCCACTTTCTATGCCAGATTCTACCCTGAAACATAGCTTTTCACCTTGCTTTCCTTAGGGACAGTTCAGGCCTCCTTCTTTTCTTTTTTTTAAAGATTTATTTATTTGAGAAAGAGAGCAAGTGAGCGAGAGAGAGCTTGCACATGTGGGGGGAGGGGCAGAGGGAGAGAGAGAATCCCATGCAGACTCCACACTGAAGTGAGGAGCTCAACTCGAGGCTTCATCTCACAACCCTGAAATCACAGCAAGAATCAGATGCTCAACCAACTGCACCACCCAGACGCCCCGCATCTTGCCTTCTTTATGTCCTTCTTGAAACATATCTCAGGAGAAAAAAAAAGTTTAAGTAAATCAGTTTGGAGAACCCATTCTTGGATTGGGGATGCACACGTATATTAATGGCCCCTCAGAAAGGCAAGGGGTCGGCATCTGCCTCCCTGAGAGGGTGAATGCTTTCCCAAGAGATTGGTGGCTTGTCTGATGCCGTCTGCAAGGCCACCGGTCCAGCACCCCTGCTCTGGGGCTCCAGACCTTGACTTTCTCTTCAGAATAAGCTGCCAGGAAGACTAGCAATCCATGGCAGGCCCTCACAACTCGTGGAGGGGAAGAGAGGCTGTCTGTCCCAGTACGAGTCCTGAGTCTGAGGTCACGGGACTGGGCTTCTGGCATACCATCAATCTCCCTGGAGACCTCAGGCCTGGCTGTCCAGAAGGCCCCACATGGCAGTCCCCTGATACTGATTAAAGGCACTTGGGTTTCTGGAAGCACTCAGAATCTGAAGAAGGAAAAAAAAAAACATTTCAATGCCAGGACGAAAACTTCAGTCAAAAATACTCCTTTATGCATTTACTTTTTAGCCTTAAAGTTTTGTGGCAAACATGACCTTCTATTTCTACAAGAGTAACGAAACCTCACATGCTAGAGGTCCTTGCTCTGAACATCTTTTTTTTAATTTTCTTTTCCTTTTTTTTTTTTTTTTCCTTTTTAGCTTTATGGGGCATTGGGGAAAGTTACTGAGTTTGTATACTGTAGGGCACCAGAGGAAAAGCTCTCCAGAAGCCTCACTAAAATATAACACAGTTGTAAGACAAAAAGCCCATGAGATTTCACGCAGGCCTTCGATGCTAAGGTTTGATTCCAATCCATTCCCTCACCAGAAAGGGGTCTTCCTCAGTTTCACAGATCTGGGGGGAGTGAGGGACCCCAAGGTCTGCACCGACCACGATCACTCAGCAGAGAAAAATGCCCTTTGTGACATTCAGGTTACATTTGTCTGGGGTTCCCACACATGTCCATGGAATCTGGAAGATTAACAGTGAAAAATGACCTATTTTAACAGGTGCACACTTGTGTGTAAGTGGAATTTAGCCGAGCGTGGAATTATTTTAACATGGAAATAAGTTGTGGACATTCAGAACATCCCTCTTTTGACCACACAGGAATCAGACACATGGTCAACATTTGAGAGTTTCTCAGGACTGGAAACGGATGTATTGCTTGGATTTTTCCAGAGGAAGCTACACTATCACAGGGAAATAAACACTGATGTCTACAAAACATGACTGTTCGGATTCAAATTCCTTCTGTAAAGCATGTCTGTTTTCTCAGAGGATCAGAGAACAAAACTTGACGTTATTAAATCTGTTTAGGGAAGATTATTTCAATGATACCAAACAAAAACAGGTGACAGAGATACACATTGGTCAGCACCGTGCTTTTAAAAGGCGTGGTGGTCAGAGAAAAAAGCCCTCCTGGGGTCCGAAGACCATGGTTTCACACTTGTGAGATGCCTGACCTAAGACAAGACACTAGACCGCTCTGTGCCTTGACTTCTTTCTCCTCTAGAAGGGCGGGGAGGGGGTGAGCCTGCCTGCAACCCACCTCACGGGTCTGTGGACAGAACAAATCAGCTGACGAATGTGAAGGCGCTCTGTGGGTGTTAAGCACTGTCCACGCGGGAGAGGGCGGTCATGGTCATGGATCTGTCACGGCTGTGAACGGGACTTGAGGCTGCACAGGAAGCGGGCCGAGCAGCACAGAAGAAATCCTTGAGTTCCAGTGGTGTCTCCAGGAGACAATAATTTTTTGTTTCAGGGTGACAGCTGTTCTGTTCTGCGACCCGACTTCCCCAAGAACCTGTTCGGGGAATTAGGATATGGGAATCATCAGACTAATCACGGCGTGGGTGGAAGCACTTTTCCTTAATGGGTAAAAAATTGAAAACTGCCTTTTCAAGATAGCTAGATGATACCTTTTCAAAGGCACTTAAGTCGCCCTAAAGGTATGATTTCAATGTCCCCATCTTGCAAAGGAGGAGAACTGTGCCCTGTCTGCGACACAGGGCTGTGTGTATGGACATATACACACACACATTTTCTAGGAGAGGGGAAATGTGGTCACCATGTGTCCAGTTTTTCTTTGTCTCTTCTGGTCTCTCTCTCTCTCTCTCACACACACACACACACACACACACATTCCCACACCCCATCTGAGGCTACGGATAAGGTGAAATTATTCAGATAGAGGACTGAGTGTACATATAGAAAGTGGGTATCTGAGGGGAGGCTTTAAAAAGGAGTGAGTGAGCCACGTTTGATCAGGGATAATAATTCTATTTATTTAATGCCTACTATAGGCATATGATAAAGCAGGTCATCACTGAACCTTTACAACAACCCTGGGAGGCAGGCATGTCTCCGTTTGCAAATGAGAAAGCGGAGACTCAGAGGGGCCCGCTGACGTGTCCAAGGTCCCACAGCCAGCAAGTGGCGGCAATGGTAGAGGGCTCTCTTCTGTCTCCTGCAGAATCTGGCCTCTCCCTGGCTGGCCCCAGGTGACAGAGGGAACGGGGGCCAGTGCATGAGTCAGGGATCCCCAGCTGTTCACAAAGAATGACAAACTGGTTTCTGAGCCCTTATGCCTTTTTTGTTTGTTCCGAGTGTGTGTCGTTTTCGTGTGTCTCTTTTCCCAGGATCACTTCTTCAGTCATCTCTCCCAGTGTGTGTTCCTGTTCTCAGGACGACTCAGCCTCCAGGGCTGCACCAGGAACGCGTCCCCTCCTCTGCCTTCTCCCTGCCCCGTCATGCCAGCTTCCCAGGCTGCGTGCAGGGCCCACAGCAGGGGAATGGCCAAGAGGGGCCTCGCTCAGGCAGGAAGCCGGTCAGACCCTCCGTCCCTGCAGCAGGGGGCTCCTGGGGCCCTGGCTCTGCCCCCCACCCACCCACCGGGAGACAGGCCCTACCCGGGCAGAGCTGGCTGCTGTGACAGGTCCTCTGGTGGCCTTGTTTACTGTTGCCCAGACTCCCAGGCCTGGCCCTATCAGCCTGGGCCTACCCGCAACCCTGGGAAGGGACAGGGAGGGGGTGGTTTCAGTCGCTGCTGAAAGCCACAAAACCAGAAGCCAGCACACATGAAAAGGAGGAGAGAAGAAGAGGCACGGGCCGATTGCCGACGGCCCGTGGCAGGCGTGATTGGGCTTGTCCCTCCCTTGGGGAGATGGAGACAAAGAGGGCATCAGCCCTCAGAATGAGCAGGGCTCCCAGGCCCGAGACAATCTGCAAGAAGGATGCCTTCGGCTGTCTGGGTCCCCAGCAGTGTCCCCTGGCAGAGCGGGCTGTTCACATCAGTATTCAGGAGTCCCCGGTGCAGAGGAACCTTGAATACCGTGAGCGCAGACGTAGCTCCATCAATTCCTGTCTAGACTAGAGTTTTGGAATCCAGGTTCCCAAGATGAAAGGGTACATTATGAAGACAGGGCATAAATCTACTATGCCAATAAGACCCACATTCACCTCAGATTATTTACACCTTTCGGCCTCCCTCAGCTCATTGCCTGGCCCACAGCAGGCCACTCTCAAGGTTGGACAGATTCACTTACTACATCATCCCCACAAGTAGCCCATCACATATATTTCCATTTTTGCGGGGTCCCTCACCCCAGGCTGATTCGCACCTTCCCAACTCCCTGCCAAAATTTGCCCTCTCGACTTGGGACCTTAATGACACCAGGAATGCCAAGTAAGGGGTGGTGTTGGTCACAAGCATGCGGTGAAACCTGGCTGGGGTGAAGGGGTCACCACGTGTGCATTACTAATTCTGTCTCCACCACACCCTTGGTCCCATGCCTGGCACCTTTGTGTGGCAGTTACTCAAGGATGTGGGAAGGCACCCGAGAAAGGCTACCGACGTGGCCCTTCTCAGAACTGCCAGGCCCAGCTCCTTGGCAACCAGGCTCGCCATCTGCCCAGTCACCCAGGGAGAGCACAGAGGTCAGTGAACTTCTGCCAATGCGGACGGTTCTGGCGCTGAAAACCAGCCTTGGGGTTTCAGTCAACCCTGCGGAACGGGTTCTGCCTCTCGCCCGGTCTTGGTCCTGCATTCCCGACTGTCCATGCGGTCCCTCGATGCTTACAGCCTGAGAGCAAGAGGCTGGCTCGAGTCACTTTATCTTCTGAGGACCCCCTCTCCCCACCTTTATTCATAATGAAGATTGGACTGGAAGAATCTTTCAAGATCCCTTCCAGCACGGCCCAGTGGAAAAATAGGATATGTGGACTTTGAAATCGGAAATGTCCATGTCCTGACCGCAGACAGGCTCCTGAGCCTCTTCCACCCTCAGTTCCCCATCTGTAAAAAAGAGATGAATGACACCTATGGGCCCATCAGTGTTGTTACTCCTGGTCTGCCACAATGCTCCCAGCAGCTAACATTTACTGTCTGCTTCCTAAGACCCAGGCTCTTCTCTCAGGGCTGTGTACATACTGACCCAGCTGATGTGTAAGCGAGCCTCTGTAGACATGAGGAGGAGGGGTTTGCTTCTTCCCAAGGCCATGCAGTTATCAGGTACGATGTCTGGGATTTGAACCCAACAGTCAGATCTTAACTATTACTCTCTCTCCAAGAGGAACCTCTTAAATGTCAGTTTCTTTTCCTTTTCCTTCCCTCCTTCAGCTCTGTACATTCTTCAATTTGTGTCTAAAAGTAATGTCCACCTATTCTTCATGTTTTCCCTATTAACCTCATCTCACACAGTTGCCTCTGGCTCATGCCATTCCTCCCAACCCCCTTTACTTCCGCATCTAGTAGAGTTCCACTGAGAGGGAACAGCTTATGCAAATGTCCTGAGGCTGGAGAGAGCAAGGAGGAAAGACTAAGAGAGGGAAGAGGACAGTGGCTGCCTTAGGGGAGGCCAAGCTTAGTAAGCTGATGGGGCCCAGATACTCTGAGCTTCTAGGACCACATGAAGGAGATTTTTCTGTATGCTATGAGAAATGAGAAACTTCCAAAGCATTTAAAACCAAGGAGTGACATGATCCAGGCTATTTTTTTTGGAAATGCAATTTTCATCCTACCAGAAATCTATTCAAGAGCCATCAATGCCTTCCTATGCCTCTGAGCCCTAGTTTCTCTGCCTCCCATTCCAGATCTCTGCCCAGCATCCAGTGGGGCCTGTGTCTGAGTTGGGGTGAACTGAGGAACTTCCTGGATGGGTGGGAGGTCAAGGTAGTCTGTAAGCCCCTTCCATCTGAGCAAGTCCACAGGTCTGAGACCATCTCAATTCCTCTCACCTCTAGTGCTCAGCCTCTCACCTGTTCTCCAGCCTCAGGTGGTCTTCCACCTCCTCCCACAAATCTCCAAACTTTCTTTCCAGTTAACCTTTGAAAGTGCTTTCAACCTTTTTGATGAACTCTGGCCTCCACATCTTCAGAGATCTCTATGTCCAACCATCCATTGCTAACAAAGATGTTTCCTGAACACCTGCTAAGTGCTGGGCATGGTGCTAGACTTTAGAAGGACACATAGCCTTGACTTGACACCCAGTCTGGTGTTGGGAGGGGAGGTTAAACTGAGTAAGCAGATAACACAGAGAGAGGAGTATGCACAGTGGGTGGCAGCCAGCCTTCCACCTGGCAGACGGATGCAGATCAGCATAGTCGGTCATACTGGTGTGGGGTGGGGGCATTCGATTGGGCCTCGCAGGCACATCTGGACACTCACACATGAGAGGAAGGACACTCCAGATGCAGGGAACAGCAGGACAAAGCCCAGGAGGAAGGGCAAGCGCTGGTCAGGTGCAGGGAGCTGTGTGAGCATGGAGGGCTGAGGGCACTGGGCAGAGTCCTGCAGGGGACAGCACCACTCCTGCTTCCTGCAGAGCTCTCCCCTTGCCTCTAAGCTCCTGAGCCCCTACAAGACAGGGCCTAGCCACCCCTTCTCTTACAGACAGGATCAGCCCCTGGAACTGTGATCTGAACAGCACGATGCGCAGAGATGATGAGAGAATCTCATCGGTTCTGCCTCATGGGCCCTGTGGGAAGAGAAAGGACATGGGCCAAGAAGTGGTGGCTGGGCCGTTAGATGTTCATCCTCTCTGCCTTTGCCCAGGCCATTCCTACTATTGTTGATTCTTCACATCCATCCCTTCCAAATTCCCACGGTCAGGTTCCAGGGGCTACCCTGCCCTACGCCTTCTCAGGATCCCCACCTGGAAGGCACTGCGTCCTCTTTGGAACTTGGGAACTTCTTCAGAACTGTGCCTGCCTCTCCGGCACCCCTGAACACCCCCCACCACACACACACACACGCACGCACACACGCACACACTGTTGTCCACATCCAGCCATTCCTGTCCTTGCGAGTGAAAGGTGCTTGGGGCATCCCTCATGCCTCTTCCCTTCTGACATCCTCCAAGACCCCAACACTGCAATCCTCCTGGATCACTTGCACAAGACTCATGTGCTGCTGAGATAGTGGCTTTAACAAGAGGCCTGACCCCTCCCTGAGCCCCGGGAGCTGCATGCCAGGGGGTGGGGGTGGGGTGGTGGAGCCCTGGGTGGGACCGGCGATAGCCTCGGGCATTACCTGGAGCTGCACTCCCCTGATTGTGCCTACTTGGCCAAGGCATCTGCCCTCGAGAAACGGCTGTGACTTGATGGCTGAGGGCTGATAAGGGGGGCCCCCCCACAAGGCTCCGGTCACCTGACTCCTCGCGCAATCCAACCTGCAATCTCCCCTCTGAGTCACTCAGGGAGGCACCCCTTCTCCCCACGTGCAGGAAAAACAGCTGGAGCCAAAATGTATAGCAGCCAGGGAGCCAGGAGAACTCAGTGGGGCTGAGGGAACGGAGCAGGCGCTGTCTCTATAGGATTTGGGGGGCATTTGCTTTTTTCTCTTTGGGGCAGAATCTCCTCGCTCCCCGTGGGGGGACACGAGTCATATAAAACGGTCTCTTTCTGCTGATTACAAGCACCTCAGCTCCTTTCCTTCTTGAAATCAGGGCAGGCTACCAGGGCTTTACGAGGCATTTATTGCCATCTCTGTGCCCAGTGGTGTTTTCGGGTTGACAGAAGAACGACGGCCCCGACCTGCTCTGCGGCTCCCAGCGCATCCAAGGTGCCCAGTGCTCCGAACGGGCCAGCAGCAGCCACGCAGGGCCACCGTGTCTTCCTTTACTCTGCCGACCCATTCCCACCGCCTGCCGGGGGTTGGCTCAAGCGGCTCCCTCCACCCAGTCCGCTTCCACCCCATTTGCTTATGCATTTCTACTTACCTTTTAAGTCCCAGCTCTGGGTTGGCAGTTCCCAGAAAAACTGTAACTGCTTCCCCCAGCCAGAATCCCTGCTGCACCCCCGACCCCGTGCCTTGCTCTCATCACAGACCTCTGTGCCCCCCTCTCTCCCCACACCCCCTACTTAAGGCACAGGTGGCTTTAGCCAGTGGTGGTGGCTGTAGTCAGGGCTCTCTCCCACACAGAGGACATGTCAGAATTGTGCACACAGAGACAAATACTTGGCCCCGGGTCCTGGTCTAGATGGAACCTGGAGCAGCTTGGGTGACCTTGGGCCCAGGGTCTTCCTCCTCAGCCTCTCTGCAGAATGAAGAGCTTGCTTGCCCAGAGCGGGGCTCCCAGTCCCCAACTCCTGGGGCACCTGTCCAAAACACAGACTGCCAGGTTCCTTCCCCAGACTGATGAAATTAGACTCCCAGAGGGTGCAGTCGAGAATCTATATTTTTAGAAAGCTTCCCAGGCAGCTCGTCTCGTGCCTATCTCAGGACTAGGGTTGGAACCACTGCCCCAGAGGATTCCTAACATGCGACAACCCTGTGTTTTCTTGAAGGATTAATTTTTCTCTTAATTTCGTGTTCCCTGGATTAAACTACAGCAAAACCACCACCAGGAGAACACGTCTGGTACTTGAATGGGAAAACTCTGGGTCGTGACCGTGCTTTCATGTCTCTCAAAGGGCTGCTAATTTTTGTAGAAATTCCAGGTATTTGCAAACACGTAACTACCACCAACCCCTCTGTCTGAGTCGGCTCAGGCTGCCATAACAAAATCCCACAGACTGGCTGGCTTACACACCACGCACTTATTTCTCACAGTTCTGGAGACTGGGAAATCTGAGATCCAGGTACCTGAAGATTCAGTTCCTGAGGAGGACCCTCCTCCTGGCTTTCAGATGGCCACCTTCTGGCCGTGTTCTCACGTGGTGGAGAGAGACACCTTTGTGTCTTTTCCTCTTATAAGGCACCAGCCCGATCAGATTAGGGACCCACCCTGATAACCTCATTTAAACTTGATCTCTTCCTTGGGGCACCTGGGTGGCTTAATCTGTTAAGCGTCTGCCTTCGGCTCAGGTCAGGGTCCCAGGGTCCTGGGATCAAGCTGCCCTCCCATCAGGCTCCCTGCTCAGCTCTCTCTCACGCTCTGCTCTCTCTCAAATAAATAAGTACATAAAATCTTTTAAAAAATTAACTTTATCACCTCCTCACAGGCCTTATCTCCACACACAGTCACATTGGGGGTTAGGGCTTTAACAGATGAACTAGGGCGGGGAGAGGGCACAAACATCGTGTCCACGATACCATCTCTGGCTGATGCTTTAGAGAAAGCTGAGCTGACCTACAAGGCAAATTAGTGCTAGATAAATTCTAGCACCTATCTTGCCCAAAGTGTTCTCGAGAAATAGCTGCGGCTCCCTCCATTACCCTCATGGGTAATTCAGCACTTACAATTTAGAAAGGCCATGGTGGCTTCCTCCCTTGTGGTGGTATGCGTTCCACTTGACATCAGCGTGCCCCTCCCCGCCCAGGATGCTTCTGGACAAGTGTCAGGGTGTTTCCGGCTGTCTGAACACCCCTTGTCCCACCCATTTCTCAAGCAGGATTTCCAACCTCCCTGCCCATTCTGTGAACACCTTCATTCCCTCTTAATGGCAATGTGTTTTCTACCTCAGGCAGCTAACGTGGGTTTCTGCTGCATGCAATTCAGAATTTCGAGGGATACGTATATCACATAAGGAGCCATTAAAGAGTTGTGAGTGTTTGGTCTGAAGCAGGGAAGCCTCAGGAGTTGCTGTTTATCTACAGGTATCTGAAGGACTGTCATGTGGAAGAGAAACAGACTGCTTCTGTGTGGCTCCAGAAGGTAAAATGAGACCAATGAAGAAAGCTTAGGGGAGAAATATTTCAGCTCAACACAAAGCAGAACCTTCTAAGCTAGTCCTCAGGAAGTTGATGCCTAGGGACAAAGTGGGCTTGCTCCCCGTCACAGTTGGGGTTTGTGGAGGCTGGACCCTTTTGTCAAGGATGCTGTAGAGAAAGGATCTATTTACTAGATAAGGTGCCCCTGCTTCTAAGATAGCCTTCATTTTTAATTGCATTTCAGTACAATTCAGGTGCCATTTTAGTAATCAATCAGCCATAGGAGGAAAGCAAAAGGAAGGGAAAGAGAAGAAGAGAACCATCCAGCCTCATGCTTATTAATTTTTTATAATCGTAATTTTCATGATGATAAGAAAAAGAAGCAAACCATGTGCAATGACAAAAATTTGGTTACTATAGAAAAGTAGAAAATATATATCACCTATCACCCACCACACATTTTGGGTATCTATTTCTAGTCTTCTTTTATCAATATATACATAAAATATTTTGGTAACAGTTTTATTGAAATATAATTCACATGCCATACAATCCACCCATTTCAAATGTACAGTTGAACGGTTTTTAGCAGATTCTCAGAGTTGTGCAACCACCACCACAATCCAGTTTAGAATATATTCGTAACCCCCACAAAACCTTCTACCCTTTAGCAGTGACCCCATTATTTCTCCCACTCCCTGACACCCCTTCACCTCAGGGAAACCACTCATCTATTTTCTATCTCTATAAATTTGCCTATTCTGGAATTTTCTGTAAATAGAATATTATATAAATATGGTATGTGGCCTTTTGTGATCAGCTTTTTTCACTTAGCTTGATATTTTCATGGTTCATCCATGTTGTAACATGTGTCATTACTTCAATCATCTCTATTGCTGGAAAGTATTCTAATGTATGCAAATGCCACATTTTTTATCCATTCTTCAGTTGATTGATATTTGGGTTGTTTCCACTTTTTGCCTATGACGTATAAAGTTGCGTGGATATTTGCATACACATTTTTGAATGGGCATATGTTTTCATTTCTCTTGGGTACATACCTAGAAATAGAATTTTTTAGGTCCTATGGCAGCTATGTTTAAACCTTTTGAGGAATTTCCAGATTGTTTTCCAACATAGTTTGTACCATTTACATTTCTACCAGCAGTGGATGAGAATTCCAATTTCTCCACATCCTCACCAACACTTGCTATCATCAGTCCTTTTTATTATAGCCATCCTAGTGGCTATAAAGACGCATCTCATGCGGTGCCTGGCTGGCTCAATTGGTAGAACATGGGACTCGATCTTGGGGTTGTAGGTTTGTGCCCCATGTTGGGTATAGAGGTTACTTATAAGTCTTTAAAAAAAAAAAAAAAAGCATCTCATGGTTTTTATTTGCATTTCCTGATGACTAATTATTCATCTTTTCATGTGCTTATTGGCCATTGTATATAGTCTTTGGGGAAATATGCAGATCTTTTACCCATTTCTCAATTATGTTATTTGCCTTTTTTATTATTGAGCTTTAAGAGTTCTTTATATATTCTAGATAAAAATCCCATATCAGATATACGAATCGTAAAAATTTTCTCCCATTCTTTTGGTTGTCTTTTTACCTTTTTGATGGTGTCCTTTGAAGTACAAAATATTTTTAATGTTGATGAAGCCCAACTCAATCTATTTTTTTCTTTTCTTGTGAGTGCTTTTGGTGTCATGTCTAAGAAACCATTGCCTCATCCGAGCTCATGATGATTTACCCCTATGTTTTCTTCTCAGAATTTACAGTTTTCACTTTACATTCAAGTCTCTGATCCATTTGGAGTTAATTTTTGTGTATGGTATGAGAAATGGGTTCAATTTCTCCATTTACATGTGGATATCCAGTTGTTCCAGCACCATTTGTTGAAAATATTATTCTTTTCTCATTGAATTGTTTTGGTACCTGTGTCAAAAATCAATTGATCATAAATGTGAAGGTTTACTTCTGGACTCTCAATTCTATTCCTTTGATCTTTATACCAGTACCACACTGTCTTGATGGCTGTAGTTTTGTGGTGATCTTTGAAATCAGGAAATGTGAGTCCTCTAATATCTTTCTTTTTCAAGATTGTCTTGACTGTTCTAAGTCCCTCAAATTTCCATATGAATTTTAGGATCAGCTTATCAATTTCTGCAAAGAATCCAGCTTGGATTTTGAGGGAGTGCATTGAATCTGTAGGGGGAGTGTTGTCAACTCAACAGCAGTAAGTCTTCTGATCCATGAACATAGGATATCTTTCCATTTATTTACTCTTAACTTCTTTCAACAATTTTTTTATAATTTTCAGAGTGTAAGTTTTGCATTTCTTTTATTAAATCTATTCCTACATATATTATTATTATTATTGATGATATTGTAATTAAATTGTTTTTTAAATTTCATTTTACTGAACTCACTTATTAGTTCTAATAGCTTTTTAGGGATTTCTTAAAATTTTTCATATGCAAAATCATGTCATCTGCAAATATCTCCAATCTCAGTGCCTTTTATTGTTTTCTTGCCTAATTGCCCTAGCTAGAACCTCTAGTATAATGCTGAATAGAAGTGGCAAGAGTGGATATCCTTGTCTTCTTCCTGATCTTAGAGGAAAACAATGGTTCTTTTACCATTAAGTATAATGTTAGCTGTGAGTTTGTTTTGTGTTTGTTTGTGTGTTTGTTTTGTTTTATAGATAGCTTTTAGGAAGTTTAGGAAGCCTCCTTCTATTTCTGGTTTGTTGGGTATTTGATCATGAATGGTGGGGTGTTGGATTTTGTTGAATGTTTTTTCTGCATCTACTAATATGATTGTGTATTTTTTTAATGTCTATTTATGTGGTACATTACATTAATTGTTTTTTGGACTCTAAATCAACCTTGCAGTCCTCAGATGAGGTAAGTCCCACTTAGTCATGGCATATGATACTTTTTATATTTGCTGGATTTGATCTGCTAGTATTATATTGAGGATTTCTATGTCATAAGAGATACTGGTCTGTAGTTTTCTTTTCTTGTAATTTCTTCATCCGGGTTTGTATCAGAGTAATTCTGACCTCACAAAATTTGTTGGGAAGTTTTCCCTCCTTGTGTTTTCTAGGGCTGCCATAACAAATTACCACAAACTAATCACTTAAAACAACATAGTTATTCCCTCACAGTTCCGGAGGTCAGAAGTCTGAAATCAAAATGTCAACAAGGTTGGTTCCTTCTGGATGCTCTGAGAGAAAATCTGTCCCATGCCTTTCTCATAGCTTCTGACAATTCTTGGTGTTCCCTGGCTTATAGATGTATCATTCCAACCTCAGCCTCCATCTTTAAATGGCCTTCCCCTCCATGCATCTCTGTGTCTTCTTTTTTTTCCATCTTTTATAAGAATTTAGGGACTACTCTAAATCCAGGATGATCTCATCTCAAGATCTTTAACTTAATTGTATCTGCAAAGACCCTATTTCCAAATAAAGTCACAGCTATCATACATTATGGGGTCCACTGTTCACCTGTCCCATGACTACCAATCCTTGCAAGGTCATGTACTCACTCATCTGCTCTCTCCTTCAGTGGTTACCCCAAAGATCACAGGAGGAAATGGGGATATAGTGATAAATTGGATAGAGTCCCTGCCCTAAAGAATACACTGTCTAGCAGGGCACTGTGGGGCACACATAACCGAAATATAAAGAAGGGGATGGTATGAGCCATATGATTTGGAGGCTGGAGGACTAATGGGAACAACCCAGAAAAGGGATGAGCATTCAAAGCAGAGGGTGGCATAGTCAGCAAAGGCGGGTGCTAAAAAGCAAGGGCCAGTCAGGGATTGCTGCATTTGAGTTTGACAGGAATATGGGGTATGGATGGCAAGAGTGGGCAACAAAGCCCCAGAAGCAGTCACCCAGAGAACTCAGTTTCACCCAGTGTAGTTCACCTTAGGGTGTATGAGGGAGGGCTGGGGCATCTGGATGTATGCAGGACCCTATATTCATACCTTCAATAGCCTCCAAAACTAGCCTGAATGAAGGTCTATGACTCCAGATAGGGATCATCTTGAGCTGATCCTGCAGCTAGACTATGTGAGCTGACCATGGATTTCATATACTTTCCTGGGGGAGGCTTCTGTGGATGACACCCTAGAGCCAGTCTAGCTCCCAAATCCAGACTCACGCTAAAGCCAATTCTGAAAAATCTTACTTCCTCACCTGCCAAAAAAGTCCCGATTCCTGGGTTTCATTTCTTTCATACAAATTTGCCTGTGATAGAATCCTGTCACAACAAAGAGAACTGGGCTGCTCCTCGGAGCTCAGTGAATGCAGACCGGGTGCATTGTCTCACTTTTAGAAGTCACAGTGGCTGCAGTTGTGATGGGGACGTACAGTTGCTCCAGAACGCCATGGCCAGGGTCCTCTGGGGGGTGGGGGGCATGCAGGGCATGGAGAGTGGAGTATGGAAAAAAGGATCACCCCAGCGTGTGAAAAGACTGCGATTCCGAGTGAAAGCGGTGTCACTTCACCCCACGGGACCTCATCCACAGCCTCTCCCCTCCGCAGAGCAAAGGCGGGGGGGTGGGAGGAGGGCAAAGAGGAAAACAGATTAGTATCATAAAAGCTTCTGGGTCTTCAGCCAAGGAACAGTAAGTCCCAAACAAATTGACACGAGGTTGTTTGAAGGGAAGCATGTCGCAGAAGCGTAACAATAAACAGCCGCGTTGAGCCAGCCACGCCACTTCTGCCACGGAAGAACGGGCCCAGGAGCCGATCTCCTGGGAGGAGCCCCCTTTGGTGGAACATTCAGACACACAGGAAGAACACACGCTGGTGGGGCCTTCCTCCTGCAGCACCATCTGGGTGAAAAGGAGGTCAGCATGTGCAGATCGGAAGCATGAGGTTATGACATGGAATATGAAGGGACTTGCCTCTCCTAAGCCACAGTTTTCCCAGATTCACAATGAACCGAATAATATCCTCTGCCCGCCTGCCCCGCCTCTTCCTGTAGTGTCCCTTATCTCATCCAATTCAGTCTGGGGCCCCCAGCCGGCCTGAGAGCCCTACTGGAACAGGACAAGAGAGCGCTCCTCCCCCACGCCCCACCCCGGCCCCAGGAGACCTGAGGGCTGGAACGGACTAGAGCCAGGAGACTTGACTTCTCGTTCCAGCTCCATCACTAACATACTTGGTAGCTGCAAGACCATCTTTTAGCATCTCTGAGCCGGACTTTTCTCTCTGTAAAATAACGCAGGGTTAAATAATACTTGTGCATGCAAAGCTCCTCAGAACTCTAGTTCTTGGATCCACTGGCTACAGCCTACTGGTCCATGTTGTTTTTGTAAATAAAGTTTCATTGGCATGCAGCCATCCCCATCATTTACATATTGTTTATGGCTGCTTTTTCACTACAAGGTAGAATGGGATAGTTGAGACAGATACCAACCGTGCAACCCAGAAACCTAAAATACTCACTATTCAGCCCTTTATAGAGAAAGTTCGCCAACGACTGCTGTGGGCCCAATACTGTCATTTTTTTTTTTTTTTAAAGATTTTATTTATTTATTTTTTTTAGAGAGCGAGCGAGAGGGAAACAGCATGAGAGGGGAGAAGGTCAGAGGGAGAAGCAGGCTCCCCGCTGAGCAGGGAGCCCAATGTGGGACTCGATCCCAGGACCCCGGGATCATGACCTGAACCGAAGGCAGTCGCTTAACCATCTGAGCCACCCAGGCGCCCCCCAATACTGTCATTTTGACAGCAAGGGAACGGGAGGCCTGGAGAGGGCAAGCAACCTGCCAAAACTCATGCAAGTCAGGGCAGAGGCCGGGGCGGCCCTGCTGTCCTGATTCATAGCAGCCAAAAGGTCTCATCTGGCCCAAAGCTCTCTGTTCGATTCTAAAAACCGGTGGAAGCTGTGTTGGGGTGAAGAGTCCGCAGGGACAGGAGGCAGATCCCAGGGAAGGAGTCTGTGGAGTTGGGGCAGAGCCTGGGGACTTCTATGGCAGGGGCGGTTCTGGGGAGTCCGGTGTGGCGGGGCGCAATGCGGGTCGGTGTGGGGCTCCCGCACCTCAGGGCCCCCGAGCGGAAGAGCAGAGCCAGGTGGCTCTCTAGCAAGGCAGAAGCATTTCAGGTGGGAAGCAGATGACAGCCCGCCTCGGAGGACATTTTAACCACAGGTCATGGATCTCGATAAACTTCAGTTGGCTTTTGAACCACAGGGAGACATTTTTTCTTACCTCTTTACTCCCTGGCTGTTTCCTCCTTCTAGAATTTATTAATCTAGCTGGTTAAACATTGACCCCAAATGCAGACTCCTCTTGTTTCAAGTCCTGTTCTCCCTGTTGGTTTCAGAAAAGAGCACCCACTAAACAAACCTACTTTTCTTCTCTTTCTTTTCACAGCCAGAGTCAAGTGATAAAGGAGGTGGGGTCAGGGGTGCCGTGTTTGCTATAAAAGACACACCCCAAAACCTGGGCCCCAGGGGGGAGGAGGCCCTTTGGATGCAGGCTAGCTATGCTCAGAAAGAAATTCATCAGCTGTAATACACACAAGGGAAAAGCCACTTAATTTAATTAGCCTGAAGGCACATGTTAGAGAAGAGATTTATAAACTGTTAATTTTTCTGACTTCTCCATCACTACACAAAGTATCATATTCCCTGCTTCTAAACACAAATGCTGTTTTGCTTTAATTCTCCCTAGTTAAAAAGGAATGGCTTAGGGAAAGAGAACCGTGAAAATGAAGGAGACAGAGACAGTTGCTGTGGGAGGGGCGCGGAGAGAGGGTCCAAGGCAGGTGAAGAGAAGAGCCTTCTAAACAGAAGGGCCTCAGAGCCTGGCATTAGTCCTGTTGCCACTTTCCTCTGAATTGTTAGAATGCTCTGGAATGCAAGCTCCATGAAGGTAGGGATTTTACTTGTTCACTGCTGGGTTCCCAGCACCTAGAATAGTGTCTGGAGGGGACAGGTGCTCAAATATTTGTTGACTGGATGAATGAATGAGATGCATGCATGAATGAATGAATGAGATGCATGCAAGATTGGTGGTCTGATCACCAGTCAGTCTCTCAGTGGGTGATGGAGGCTTCACAGTGCTTCATTCAGAAGCTATTCCCTGGCTGGGACAGCAGTCACCATGGCAAACCTCACGCAGGACAAGAAGGACTCTCTCCAGAACCATTAAGACAAGCTCCAGGGAAACATCACTCCCAAGGGCAGTATTTCCACCAAGCACCCAATGATACCTAGACGATGACCAACATAGCCCTTTTGCTGTGAGTTTCTATCTCCCATTGAAGATACTACATACTTAAAGGCAGTTACATTTAATATAATAATACCCACTAGTTAGTGAGTGCCCATTTTGTGTCGGGCATTATATACATTTCTTCTCACGTAGCCCTCACAATAACCTTGCTAGGTAGGTATTTTTTACCCCATTTTACAGATGAGAAAATGAAAGTTTAGTGAATTTGCCCAAGGTCACATAGCAGAGTTTGGATCAGTCCTCATCTTATCTGACCCCAGTTTGTGGGGGTCAGACCTCGATTTGTCCTTTCCACCAGCCACACCTGCCTCTAACAAGCTCTGTGACCTCGGGCAAGTCACTTCTCTCTGGGCTTCCGTGTCTACATTGTCAAACCCACGGAGCAGAGGAATATTATTCAGAAAAGTTCTCCACATGTGGGTCTGTGAACAGAGGACGTCATTGCTTTGGGGGGCCACAATATAATTTTGCTTTTAGAAGTTGAAATAGTAACATGCTTTATTGAGGGCAGCTCACAATGTTTCTGGCCCACTTGGGGTGGGGACAGTCTGGGCTCCCTTGCTAAGTCCTGGTCCTGCTTCCTTTTCTGAGGCCATGAAGATCCCAGCTGTGTTCCCAGGACCAGCGTCGCTCTTCCGGTGGCTGCAGGTGCTCACAAGGGCCCCATCTTCTTTTCCCGGTGTTCTGTGCCCTAGTAAGAGTCAGCAGACCCCGGGGCGCCTGGGTGGCTTGGTCGTTAAGCGTCTGTCTTTGGCTCAGGTCATGATCTCAGGATCCTGGGATCGAGCCCCACATTGGACTCTCTGCTCCGCGGGAAGCCTGCTTCTCCCTCTCCCACTCCCCCTGCTTGTGTTCCCTCTCTCGCTGTCACTCTCTCTGTGTCAAATAAATAAAATCTTAAAAAAAAAAAAAAGTCAGCAGACCCCTTCGGGGAGCTGGACACAGGGCAGCATGCTGATGCAGGCTTCCCCATGTTCTGTGAGCACTGGTCGTGGGGCAGCCTTGTGGGCCCCTGAAGACACGATTCCTTCTGAAGCTGAGTTGTGGGGGTGAGAAGACAAAAGGGGGGAGGCTTGTGAAGGATAAAACCCCAGGGAGCCAGCTGCATTCCCAGTGGGGCTGGGACTCTTTACTCACTTGTTGCTCAACTGAGGAGATAGAGGAAGTTCACATTCCTAGCACTAAAAGGAAGCTGAACAATAATTAAATTACAAGCTCTTATTTACTGCAAAATCCAGTGTGTAAAACAAAAGCCTATCCTTCTGGTTCAATCCAGACTAGTGGGCCCATAGCGCTCTTCTCCCTTCTCCCCAATCTGCCCTGCTTACAGGTGGGCTGTAGAGGTCTCCACGGGGCCCTGTTGGAAATTGTTTTACTCTGACCAGAACTCCGGAGTTTTTCACCCAGAGTCCTGGAATGTGGGTCATTTACCAGGCTTAACCACCTGGCTGGTAGCAACCCCAACGCTCACACTCAGGACTGAGCCACTGCCAGGGAGGCAGTTAGGAAAAGGGTCAAAGTTGGTGCTGGGGGAACACTACCAACCCCACACGGGGGAGGGCAGCCCACACCGAGAACAAGGCCAGTAGCGATGTTCCTGCTTTGCTCTCCTCTGGGCTTTTGAATGTCCAAACCCGTTGTCTTACCATGATTTCCTTCCTCTCCTCACTCGTTGACATTTACTGCACCTGTTTTGGAACTTCATCCAGATGCCCAGGTGTTTGGTTCCCCCGTTTTCTCTAAGTCTACAACTCTTGGATGGTTTCTGTTCATACCCACCCCAGCCCCTGGGATCCATCACTCCGAGCAATCTCTAACCAATCCCCCCAACTCCTTCACTCTTGGGCCGCCGTGCTGATCCACAGGTGATGACTCTGAGCTCCAACCTCCAGCCCCGGCCTCTCTCCTCGGCTCCCACACCATAACCAGATGCCGAGTGGGACTGGCCTGTGGGTCCTGGGCCTGAGGCTCTGCCTCTAAAGAGGGAGGCCAAAAATCGGGCACATGTGTTCCTCAAGCCTGACTTCACGTTAGAATCCCCCGGACAACTTTGACACCATTGAGAAGCCTGAGCTCTACCATAGACCGATGCAATCAGGGTCCCATGGGAATGGAGGCCCAATGCCAGTATTTCCCTTTAAATGTAGTTATAATATACATCAGAAAATTACATAAAAAGTCTTGGCACATTTTCACCAAGTGAACAGCACATGTCGCCACCACCTGCAGCAAGGAATAAAAGCAGCCCCAGCTACCCAATGCCCCCGCCTCTTCCTTCAGCTTCTCTTCCCCGGGGCAGTAACACTCCTCTGATTTCTAACACCAGATATTGGTTTTGCCTGTTTTTGATATTTCTAGAAATGCAACTGTGGAATACGCATTCTTTGTGTCTGACTTCTTTGGTTCAGTATTTTGTTTGGAAGATTCACCCATGTTATTTGGGGGAGCTGTTGTTCATTTATTTTCGTTGCTGTAGAGTATTCCACCGTCTGACCATCCTCACAATATATAGAACTCTTCTTGATAAACGTGTAGATTGTTTGCAGTCTTTAGCTCTTACAAATAATGCTGCTATGCACATTCTTGTATGTGTTTTTTTGGGGGGGGGGCACATACGTATATGCATTTCTGTTGAGTATAGATCCAGGAGTAGCATAGCTAAGCTAGGCAAACGTTCAGCCTCTGTGGATGATGGCAAATGCTTTCTAAAGTAACTGCACCTGGGGCACCTGGGTGGCTCAGTCGTTAAGCGTCTGCCTTCGGCTCAGGTCATGATCCCAGGGTCCTGGGATCGAGTCCCACATCGGGCTCCCTGCTCGGCGGGAAGCCTGCTTCTCCCTCTCCCACTCCCCCTGCTTGTGTTCCCTCTCTCGCTGTGTCTCTCTCTGTCAAATAAATAAATAAAATCTTTAAAAAAAATAAAATAAAAAAGTAACTGTACCACACTGGTGTTTGCCAGAAGTTTCTCAGGTTATTCTAGTGGGTGACTAGGGTTGACAACCCAGTCCAAGGCTGACTCAGGGGTGGCCAAAACAGCTCTGCTGATAACCATTACCCTGAAACCCTCCTTCATCAGAAAGGTGTGGGGAGGCCATCATCGTTCCAGGGAAGAGGCTTGTCCTTCTCTGCCCCGTGGGGAAGGAAAGTGCTACATCCAACTCTGAGGCCAAGTGAGGTGGGGTCTTTCTTAGAGATTGGTGTGCCTTCGGGCAAGGAGGACTGACACCTCAGTCCCTGAGAGTTCAACCTGCAGGCCCATGCTGACACCACCAACCAAATGGCAAGAGAATTCTTGGGACCGGCTGGTATCGACAGGGATTAGGAAGGACCGAGTCTTTGCCTGCGAAGAGAAGGACAGACACCTCACCCCGGTTTCCGGCAGCCCTCTGCGTATGAGCGTCCGCCATTCGCGCTCCTCCCAGTGAGCCAGTGCAGAGAATTGCAAGGACAAGAGGCACAGGGCTGCCCACCAGCTGCCAAGTGAGGGAGCTGGGGGCATAGACTGCCAGCAGGGCCCTGGTCTGAGGGGTGCTTGGTAACAGCAGGGACCAACGTGAGGCTGAATAACACATTCACCCTTTCTGGAGAGATGACCATATCGGTGGAGGCCACTCAAAGAACCAGAGTGAGGTCAGGGACGACTCCCTACCATGAGGCCCAAAACACAAAATGACCTTCACCTCCCTTGGCCCTCCTTCCTGCTCCACTTCATGAAGACAGGGAAGCCCAGAACAGGAAGAGGAGGCTAGCAAAAACTGCTTTGCACCTTCTAAACACGGATCCCTCAGTGGGGAAAGACAGCCTGCACTGTGGGGGCAGGCAAGCTCTGAACCAGACGGGAGATTGAGGAGTTAAAGGAAGTTCAACTGCAATTCTTTTTTTAGATAAAAGTCACGTAACATAAAATTCACCATTTTAAGCATTTTAACGTGTACGATTCAGTGGCTTTTAGTACATTCACTTGACTGAGATTTCATTAACTGAAAATGATGAAGTCTGTCCAAGACACCATTAAGGGCTAGGAGGAGAAGCAGGGGTTTTCCCCTGACTGATTAGAGGGAATGAAGAACAATTTTATGACAATTCTATGAACCTTTATTAACACTGAGCGTCTCCATTCATATATCCCACAGGTCACTCAACCTCATCGTGCCCCAGTGTGAATACGTATGTTGCTCCTTTACTCATGCGCCTTGGGAGAAAATAAAAAAAACCAGCATCTTTACCACGCCCCAATTCTGAAAATCTCCCAGATTCCTTCACCCGGACTCTTGTGAGTCACAAAGTCTGCACATGGTGCTGCCTACACACTTCGCTGCTTCCTCCTCTCCCCTCCACCCCCTCTGCAGCAGCCTTTGCTCGGAGCTTGGCCGTCCCTCCCCCGGACAGTGGCAGTAGCCTCCCTCCGTCGGACCCCCCTCTGCAGCCCCCGCCAGATCTTCACAGGCCCTGCCCCGAAAGTCCTACACACCTGGCGCCACCTGGTCACCCAGATGTCACAATAAGCTTCCCTTCCATGGTAAGTCCTTCCGTGACTGCAGGTACACACCAGCATGGCTTAATGCTTTCATTCTACTTGTTCCTTCTTTTTCACACTGCTTCTCACCGTCTCAGAGAGCACTGGTTTACTTCCTTACTAGTTTATTCTCAAGCTCCACCCTTCCCGCCTAGAATATAAGCTGCGTGAGAGCAGAGACCTCGCCTGCCTTATCCTCCGCTGTGTCCCCTGCATCTAGAGGCTGCCCCGCCCCGTACAACAGCCACAAACCACATGTGCGTGGTGAGCTTTTGGAATGTAGCTAGTCCAAGTTCAGATGAGCTCTAAAAGTAAAATACACACCGATTTCAAAGTCTTAGAATAAAATAATGTAAAATATCCCAGTAGCTTTTTATATTGATTATCTGTCGAAATGACCATACTTTGGAACTATTGGGTTCAGTAAAATAGACTATTATAAAATTAATTCCACCTGTTGCTTTTTCTGATTTTAAATACTGCTACGAGAAAATTTAAAATTACATACATAGCTCACATTGTATTTCTTTTGGACATCACTTCTCTAGAGCATTACTGGCTCAATGACTAGGCAGAACCTCAGTGAACATTTGTTGAATGAAAGAAGGAAGCCAAAGTGATATAAGAGCAAATCTCATCATGTAACTCACCTGCTGAAAATCCTTTATTGGCTCCCCATTTTTGGGAGGACCAGATTTGTTTTACGACCTGGCCTATGAGGCTGTCATGTCAGAACCTGCTTCTCCCACAGGTTTTTATTACCTGCTCTTCTCCACCCAGGATATACTATCTTTTTGCACACGAGTCTCCCTCTGTTGGGCCACCCTTCTTCCACTGTGTCAACTGGCAAGCTCCTAGGCGCTTTTCAAGGGTCCAATCAATGTCATCCTTTCAAAAAATCCTTCCCTACTCTATAGGCAGAATCCTCTCATCTCCTGGCAGAGCGACCCATCCACTGTGAGGCTCATTCTTCCTGTATTGGATCCCATCAGGTCCCTGCCTCATGCATGCGTCCTCACAGTAGATCGGGGCTCCCTGAAGGTGAGAAGGGTTGTGTCCTATTTGTCTTTTATCCTTCAAACCTAGCGTAGTGTCTGGGTTGAGTGGGTTTAGCTGCTGTGCGGTTCTTACTGGGGGTTGGATTATAGTCAGGCGGAAGCCAGGACTGGGATCATCTGAAGACTTATCTGGGCTGGGTGTCCAAGATGGCTTCTTCATCCCCCCAGCTTGGTGCCTCAATTGGGGTGGCTGAAAGAACTGGGGCCTGACTAGGCAGTCCTCTCCAGGTGGCTAGTTCAGGAGTCCTCATAGCATGATGATCTCGGGACAATTGGACTTCTTACATGCTGAGACTTTCCTCAGAGTGAGTGTTCCCAGAGACCCAGGCCACAACTGCAAGACTTCCTCTGACCTGCAGCAAAAGTCAAGCAACATCATCTCTGCTGCATGCAATTGCCCACAGGTGAGCCACGGGGCAGCGCCGATTCAAGAGGAAACTCCTCCAGGACTTGGATGTGTGAGGTTCATTTGGAGACCATCTTTGGGGACCAACTGCTACACGTCTAATCTGAAAATTACACCAGGAAAGACAAATGAAATTCAGGTCCCTTAAGAATCCCTGGGAACAACACAGGACAAAAATAAATACTTAATGAAATATATGTATGTTTAAGCAAAATACTTTCAAAAGACTTTCACTTTCAGCAAACATGTGTGAGTTGTTACGAAATCCAGGACACTTAAGAGTATTAGAGATCGGCCAAATTCATCTGGAGAAATCTATAGGAAACTTCTGCTTAATGGTGAGGCAGCACTTGCAGCATTTGGTACAGAGGATAAGAATGTTCAACTCTGTTATTTACAACACCAAAAAATTAGACAGAACCTTGGTATCCAATGTAACCACCCGGTGGACCATTATACAAGCCTTAAACACTGCTTAATGAATTTTCATGGCAAAGTGCGTAACAAACAAAAAGAAAAACTAATATGCAACGTGTTGCATAAAATATTCCAATTATGTTTAAATATGTACCTTCATAGAAAAAAGACTAGAAAAGTATTCATCAAAATTTCAGTCGTGAATATGGCCACCTGGCAGAATCATGGGAAATGTTTTAAAGCTTTCTTCTTTGTGCTTTTCATATTCTGCAAGTTTCATATGGTGAGCACATACTATTTATATAAGCAGGGGAAAAAAAAGAAGAGTAAAATGAAACTCCACTGGGAAGGTAGGGCTGCATCATGGCTCCGAGGGACCCCACATGCCTTTCCTGCAGCGCTTGCAGGGATCCCTATAATCATCCCTGGGGATTATAACAGTATGATCTCTGAGGCCTTATCAGCTCCTGTCTTAGAGCCGTATGGTCGCACATGTTTCTTAGGGGGTTAGACGAGAAGATTAAATCTATAGAATTGCAGAATTTACAAGCACTTTCCTGTATCCTCTCTGAGGCTCGCAGAAGCCTGAAGACAGAAGCAAGCCCAATCTCGTGATCACCGTTTGACCCAGGAGAAAACAGGGGGTCAGTGGGTAAGGTCACCCCCCCAGCCCAGGGTCACACGGACAGTCGGGATTCAAAACCAGGTCTTCAGGCTTTCCGCCTGGGGCCCTTGCTGCCAAATTGGGGTTCCTTTTCTATCTGAAATGTACACTCTCATCCTGTGATAAAATTCCAGCCACGATTTCAGCCTTCTGAGGCCACATATGCTAAGACAAATCTCTCTTCCTCATTTCTGTATTCCACGTACCTTAAAGGCAGCTCTGATGGCTCCTCAGAGTCATGCACAGCTTCGGTCCTGTCTGTTCTTCTTCAAGTGGCATTGTTTGGGGGCCACACACCATTTTCAAATCTTAGAATTTCAGAACTGGAAAAGATCTTTAAAGGTCATCTGGCCTAAGCAGCTCCTGCCAGCCTTTTACAGACACATCTGAAAGCGATGTCCCTTCACAGTATTCCCAAGGGGGCGTGTGGGGCTGGGACCCGGCGATAAAGGTGCCCTTTCCCCTACTGAGCCAGTAGACATCCGCCAGCTCACCTGCATTCAGAGGGGAATGTCGAGGCTGCAGAGGGCAAGGCAGAGTGACTCAGCCTTCTAACAGGGACATGGCACACAATGGAGAGATCCGAGGGTTCCAAAAGAAAAGAAAACCAAAGGCCAAGACAACTCGTACACAGAGCAAGCCAGCTTAGAATAAATCCCACAGGCCAAGAAGAAACCCATGGGAAAAAAAATCTCCCTCCTGAGAGAGCTCTATTGTGTATGCTGTGGGTCAAAAGAGCCTCACTGTGCAAAGGGGCTCCCCCACCTGCTGGGACTCTCCAGAATGACTCCTTTTTCTTCTGTCTGGGTTCAGCAAACTTCCTGCTTCCTCTCTCCCAGGCCAGCGAGCCCCTTCTGCACTGGTCAGGGAGGGCAATGGGCTTTGGAAGCGACGGTGTGCTGGCACTGGGCACTGTACCAAGTTACTTAGTAAATACCACAGCTTTGATAATTTCTTGCTTCACTAGTCTCTTGGGAGTCTTCCCATCTGCGTTCAGAAAAAGAAGTTGCACTTCCCTCTGCCCACAAATTCAGATGCTTTATTCCATGGAGGACTGGTATAGATGGCTGCCTATTTTTAACACTGATCATCGGAGGTAATATATTTTAAACAGGCGGCGAGCAAAATTTTTAAAAAGGAAAGTCCTTCCCCACCCCCACCCTCCTCCCACTGTCCATGAAACCTCTGTTAATATAGACATTGAAAAAGCAAAACTTCCTTCAGATGGAAATGGAAACACTTTATGTTGGAATCCCTTTTGACCAAAATGGCTTATACACACGAAAAACGATAAAGCACAAAAATCCACCAATTGTTTTCTCCTCCAAATCAAATCCTTTGGTGTTAGTAAATGTTCCTTCATCATGTCTAATATTAGGAAGCCTGCAGAGAGATCCACTGAGACCATATCCCTTTGTTTCTGGGATTCCCTGAAATCATGTCATGCATAGAAAGTGATTCTCATGAGACATGCATATCAAAGAACTGTAAACCTCAGTCCTCAGTCCACCCGACCAATGCCAGAGCCCCTCTCAGGCTGTCTTGAATCCACTGCGTGCCAGGTTGGTGCATGCTAAGAATTTGCATGACATGCTCATGTAATTGTCCCAACAGCTGCATGAGAGATGTCTAATCTCCACGTTCAACTGATGAAGCCAAGTTAAGAGATGTCAAGAAATCTGTCCAAGGTCATGGAGCTAGTTGATAGGGAAGCAGGACAGAAAGGCTCCTGAGTCCTTCTCGGTCGGGTGGTCACTCACCACTGCTCCAACCCTGCACTGGTCAGAAACTCATCGCCCGGGGCAACCCAGTCCAGTTTGGGGCTGCTTCCATCATTTTAGAGAGTTCTCCCTTGGACTGAGCTGAAGCCTGCCTCCTTGTAACAGAGTGATTCCGCACCTGTGGCAGGAGTCAGGGTTGTCAGGGAGGATGTTCCCCGAAGGGCATTCTAGGAGATGTAAGCTGGTGACCCACTTAACTAGGAAGTATTGTTTCCAAACTCCAAGTCAGGGGAAGTTGAGGGTGGCACACGAGGAAGTGTTATCCCAGGGCACTGTTGTGCCAAACCCACAGCTTCTGCACTGCCAACGAGAAGGAACTATTGGGGGATGGCTAGTACAGGAGGGGAAGCAAAGAGGGGACCATGACCCCCCACACCACAGGCGCCTTCGTAGCAAGACTGTCGACTCTGATTAGCTGCAAGTTCGGTATCCCACTCTGCATCTGTCTGCAACCATTTCCAGGTTCTTGGATGGCAGTGGCCTGGAAATACGGGCCCACAGAGGCCATGATTCTAGAAAGGCTGTGCAAAGGCCTCACCAAGTTCCCAGCCACGTATGCACTCTGCCTGCACAGCTCTTTGTACTTATCTCTTTACCACGTTGTCTCAAAGTGAGCTGTTTGCTTTAGTCTCTCCTCCAGGCTGTGACCTTATGGTGCAGGGGTGAGCTAACTAGGGCTCACGGGTGAAATCTGTCCCACCATCTGCTTTTGTAAATAAAGTTTCATCGAAACACAGTCACACCTATTTACATGTATGTATTGGCTGTAGCCGCTTTCTCTACAGTTGCAGAGCTGAACAGTTGTGACAGAGACTGTGTGGACCACAAAGCTTAAAACAGTCACTATTTGTCCCTTCCCAGAGAAAGTTTGCCAAACTGTTCCAGAGAGCAAGGGCAGGGTCTTGCTCATCTCCGTATCCCCAAAGTTATAGCCATCATTTCTTTATACATAACATAGCAACGATCCCTTTGTCACAGAGACAGAGTGAAATAGAAGGGAGATAACCTATTTCAGGGCAACATATGCACAACACCTCGTGCAGAGCCTGGCCTAGGACAGGGAGTCAAGAAGTATGTAGTGAATAAGTGAAGGAAGTAGAAGGTCCATCCACCCAAAATGAAATGATGGATGTGAAAACACTTCACAAACCATGAAATGCCCTCTAAGAGCCTGGTGGGTTATCACCATTGTTGTCAAATACAGAAATGTTCTAGAGCAAAGCCTTCCCTCCCCTCTGGCTTCCCAGATCCTGACTTTATGAGTAAACTCTCACAAACAGTCTTAATTTAGCCTGATTCATGTTCTTACGTAGCTCCTCTCCAGCCCCCTCTTTTGACATCTCCCTCTAAGCACTGATCCTGAGGTTAGCTACGGAGTTTCTTAAATAAGAGCTACCAAATATTGACAGCCGGGGTGATTCTGTACTGGACCAGACTAGCTAAACTCAAATGACATTTCCTACATTTCCCTTCTTTGTATGGCCCTCCTTCCAGTTGGCCCTACAACTAGAATAAGAGAAACTGGCATGAGATTTGGAAGGCAGAGTGAGGGAACAGTCATTCCGGTTGCAGGTCTGTGTGGGACGTCCAGTGCCACCATGGCTCACGCGCACTGATCTGCTCGCTCACCCCCTTGTCATGGAGAAGGAGCCCGTTCTGCGGCCCCACCAGCTCCTGCTGAGTCCTGGGGCAGGCATGTGTGCAGTTCTGTGGCGGGTGGGATGAGCTTCTTCGGTAGGCCACCCCCGTTGTCAGGGTTAGATGTGGTGAGAGATGGTCACGGCTCCCAGCTTGTCCTTGCTCAGTCCTGCTTCAGATCCAACTTGTCTTCTTTTTAAACACTTTTTTTTTTTAAGATTTTATTTATTTGCGAGAGAGACAATGAGAGACAGAGAGCATGAGAGGGAGGAGGGCCAGAGGGAGAAGCAGACTCCCCGCCGAGCAGGGAGCCCGATGCGGGACTCAATCCCGGGACTCCAGGATCATGACCTGAGCCGAAGGCAGTCGCCCAACCTACTGAGCCACCCAGGCGCCCTCCAACTTGTCTTCTTGACTGGCTGCCCCTGCACTGACTTCAGAAACAACCAGGAGAGCCAGAGGCAAGAGTCTCCCCCAAAGTTCTTCACCAGTTGCCTTTTGCCATCCCCAATTAGTGTAACTTTTCTTTTTCAGACCTTTTCTTCCACAGCTTCTCTCACAATGATGTAAAGTCTAATCCCTATAAGAAATCCTTCATTTTGTATCATTGAGAGCAGCCCTGCTTCCCCAGTCAAGACATGAGGAAGGGCATCTAAAGGATGGGGTCTCAGAATTGATTCTGGAATTGTTTTCTAGAATCTCTGGTCTGATTATAGTTAAAGGTATTAATGATCCTGATGCCAGTGATAAAGGGGACACTGGCAGTCCATGGTATGCAGCAGCAAAACAGCTACTTAGATGATCACCTATAATACCTACATGTGTCTATAGAAAGCAAGGCTTTGGATGAGCATGTAGTTGCTGCCATAGAACATTTTAGTGACAATAAGGAGGGAAAAGGGATTGGTAGGTAGCCTCTAGGTGTGCTGGAGAACTTGGAGAAAGAAAATTATAATCTTAGGACTGTAAGTCTCCAGCTCAAGGTCTGGCTAAGGAAAACCCATAGCTCTTATGGCTACAGGGCCAAGATTTCTCGAAATCAAATTTACAGTCTAATCTTGGGCTGAATAATGCAAATTGAAATCATGACCTTACAGGGTCTCTTTTGTTACAGTTAGCATATTGACCGGGAAGAAGTAGGACTCTGAAGACTGGGATATGGGGAGATTCAGATGAAGCTGAGGGGCTTGAACTCCGAATTTTGCTGGGCCTTCTTTGCTAAGAGTAGCAGTACCTCATCCCCAAATGAAGAGCTCAGTTTCTTCTAAAGAAACTTTCACTGGACCTGAACGAGGATCAAGGACCTCAGATGCCTGGCAGGAAACTACTGATTCTCCTCCGGACCTGTCCCCACCACTCTCACCTCTTCCAGACTTAGACCTAGGGTTTCAGCAGGCCCTGGGCTTATGAATTAAAGTGTGATCCATGTGATAATGTCATAGACAAACAAAAGAATTGCCAAGTTTTGCCAATTTATATTCATAGAAACCTGAGGAACATGTTTAGAAATAGATCTTATTGAGGTTGAATCAAGATGGAAGGAATATAATGTTGGATCAGGCAATATAGGTATACTGAGCAGAGATTCTGAATTCAATGGGTTACTTCGAGTAGCTTAGAGTGGCTCTAACAGTTTGCTTGGCTTATTGAAATAAAACCTACATCCAAAGGTGACTGACACCTAGTGCAGTTGAAATACTAGAACTTTCTTGTTACAATATAAAGGAAGGTAGCCAAAGGCTTACGGAAATCAGAACTCTGAGGTAGATGTATTATGTGAGACCTGCTTACCCACCTTCTAATCATGTCTCCAGCAGGGTCCAGAGGACACTCCCTTTAGCAAGGCCTTGTGATATGGTATGCATACTACAAGAAGAGATACAGCCAGTACCTTTGAAAAACCTATGGTAGCTAATAACTGTAGACCAGGAATCACGTTGGTATTGCTGCCATTGAAGTAGGCTCCACAAATTCATGGAAATGACGGGATGCTCAGGTGGCAGAGACCAAGTGTCAGGCACTTGATCACCAGAGATAAGGAGGTTACCATGATGGACACAGAGCTAAAGCATTGATCAGAATGGTTTGACCTGCAGAGAGCACTTTGGTATTGGCTAATTGACCATGGTGTCCTGAAAACTGAAACTGATGGGTGGCCTATTCAAGTCTTATTTGATTTATATAAATTGAAAGCTCTAGGCCTGGTGAATAGAGATGACTTGATCACGGTAGAGAATCACGGTCCCTTCAGTCGATTCCCAGGCTTGAGCCAGTTCTCGGTCCCATAGCCATTTGAATGAAAGAGAGAGGGGATCTCATAAGGAAAGAGCCACTACTCAGCTCCAAATTTATACAGTCAATATTTTTTTTCACTTTCTCCAAAAGTTCCTGAGGGCATTCACCAGTGTGAGTTTGTACTGGGGAAAGGGAACTTGCCGCACTTTTCAGGAATTACTGGGCATTGTCTCTGAGTTGACCCTAATTTCAAGAGACTGAAAATATCACTGTGGTCCACAGTTAGAAGAGGTGTTATGAAGGTCAAGCGATGCATGGGGTTTGGGCTCGGGTCCATCTCACAGTGGGCTTAGTGTGGGTTGTACCCTGTGGTTATTCCCCCAGCTCTAGAACTGATCACTCAGGAATAGACATCTTCAGAAACTGGTAAAGTCTCCACACTGTTTTCCTTTTTTATGGAGTAAGGGCTATTATGGTAGGAAAAGTCAAGTGCAAGCCAGGAGAATCATCTCTATCGGTAAGAGTTTCAATTAAAAAAAATACCACATTCCTGGAGATGTGGCAGAAATTAGTGCTACTGTTGTCACGGACTTGAAAGATGCAAAGAGGGTGAATCCCAATCAACTTGCTTATTTGGTCCAAGAAGTGGATCTTGGAGAATCAAATTGGATTATCAGAAGCTTCATAGGAGTTCAGTCCGACGGAAGCTCCTTTTCCAGGTGTGGTTTTGTTGCTGAAGAAAATCAACACAGTCTCTGGCAGCTATTGATCCGGCAAATGTTCGGCTTTCTCTCTCTCCCTCTCAATAAAGACCAGCAGGAGTGGTTTGCTTTCAGCTAGCAGGCCTAGAAATACACCTTTGCTGTCCTGCCAAAGGGCTATATTCACCCCTCAGGCTACGGTCAGAATCCAATTCCGGGGACCCTGCCAGGCTCTCCATCCCACAGGATGTCATGCGGGCCTACTCTTCTGATAACATCATGCTAATCGGTCCTGGTGGGCAGGAAGTAGCAGTGACTCTGAATACCCTGGTAAGCAAAATGCCAGCAGATGCAGGAAAATGAGTCTCACAAAAAATCTGGAGCCAGCTATTTGGGCAGAATTTCTCAGAGCCCACTGAGCAGGACATGTTGAGGTTCTCTGTCCAGAGTGAAGGAGAAGTTGCAGCATCTGGTCTCTTACCACTGAGGAAATGGCAGAATGCCCAGTGAACCTCTCTGGCCTGGGAGGCAACTGTACTTTATTTGGGCATGCTACTTCAACTCATTTATTGAGTAACCCGAAAGGCTGCCACTTTTGAGCAGGGTCCAGAAAATGAGAAGACTTTGCAACAGATCCAGCCTGCCAAGCAAGCTGCTCTGCCACCTGAATGGAACACATGACTTAGCAGATCCATTTGTGCCAGAAGCATCTATGGTACATAAGGAAGCTCTATGAGACCTTTAGTAGGTCCTTATAGGTAAGTCATCAAACAGAACATTAGCATTTGAATGCAAAACTATGCCATACTCTGCAGATAATTATTCTCCCTTTAAGAAGGCTTCTCCCTTGCTCTTGGGCCTCATAGAGACTGAATGCCTTCCACGGGCCACCAAGTTACCATGAGACTTGAGCCGACCATTATGAAGTGAGCTTTGTCCTTGTCAGTTCATTTGTCCTTGCTCTCTTCTGCTATACGCCCAACTTGTCTTCCCCACTGCCTTTCCTGCTGACCTAGAGCAATTTCAGGCCACCATCAAATGCAAAGTCTTACAGTGACTTCCTTCCCAGGGTCACGTTGTGATCCCTGGATGGGTGACTTTTCTCTGATCCTCCTTTGGTCCCCTTTCAGACTGTCACTGCTCCAGCTTCCACCATATTTTGATGGTCAAATTCCTGTAACAGATCTTTTATGCTATATCACTCCTACTGGTTCTGTTTTCCTCATCAAACCCAAACTGCTATAACTGCCTATTATGTACATGATTGTGTTTACCTTTATAACAGCTCCAGCTGACAGATTTAATTTCCTGAGTTTTCCCAGTGAAGAGCCTGAGAACTGAACAGTTGGCCAAGGTTCTCATTCCATGAGGACTAGAAGCAGATCCCACTCATGTCCTCAGCTCATTCCAGAACTGTACCACATTGTCGCCTTTGGTGCCTGGGAAGAGTGTAAGGTCTCTGCCAAGCTGCACCAGGTCTCACCAGCTTTGGATGCTGGGTCTAGGTTGTTTCCATAGGCTCTTTGGTCATTCCAGCCAATAAAACATTGGGATCTGCCATTCAAGTGATCCCTTCTCTTTGTTTGGGTTAATATCGAATATTAAAACATGTTTAAATTATGAAGTATTTCAAACACCTAGAAATGTCCAGAGAATAATAGAGGAGACATTCTTGTACTCAATATCCCAAATTGCCATATTTGCTTCAGCTCAATTTTATTTTGTATCCTATACGAAACATATATAAACTAAAAAAACGGCTGTTTCAGCATTGTTTATGAATATCCACCAATATAGAAATGGATAAGTAAATGTGATGTTCAAATGCAAATAAATACATACCATAAATGTATATGGTAATTAAAATTAAGGAACTAGATCAATATTTCGAGGGGAAAAGACAAACCGCAGGTGAAAAAGAACAATATAATGGTATCTATGTATATTTTTAGAACCAATGGTCCCATCCCGATATATGGTTCCGAAATCTTAAACTCTTCCCCAGAGCTGTTCCCTCAGGGCTCTACCCTACCTCAGTGTACCCTTGATACTCTCCATCCTTCACCTCCGTTTCCATCTCAAAGACTTGCCTGAAATACCATTTTATCTGCTGACCTCTCCACCTCTGTGGCCCTAGCAGCCCACCCCGCATCAGCCTGCTTCTGTAACTCCATTCAGAGATTCAGAATAATCAATCGTTTGCATGTTAAAGCATAATTATGGGTCTTCCCCTGAAAAAGTCACTCATTGTACTTATTTACAAATACTACAGCTCTGTAGACCTAACATTGATCAGGTAGCACACCAACCTCCAGTTATTTGTCTGGATGCCCTTCAAACCTCCTTTAGTCACCAAAAACTTAAAAAAGATTGGCGAAACCAGGTTTGGGTGAGTATGGAGCAAGGTGGGAAGTCTTGGGCCCTGCCGGTGAAAGCATAGACTGGCAGAACTACTCTGGGGGACTGTTGACTGAAGGTGAATATACATAGATACCATTATATTGTTCTTTTTCACCTGTGGTTTGTCTTTTCCCCTCGAAATATTGATCTAGTTCCTTAATTTTAATTACCATATACATTTATGGTATGTATTTATTTGCATTTGAACATCACATTTACTTATCCATTTCTATATTGGTGGATATTCATAAACACCTACTTTTTAGGACCCAGCAATTCGACTTTCAGGAAAATCCCAACAGAAATGTATGCACATGGATAAGAATGTTCCCAGCAGTACCATTCAGAATAGTCTCCAAAAAGAACAACACAAATCCCGATCAAAAGTCAAATGGAGGGCGTCCGGGTGGCTCAGTCGGTTAAACGTCTGCCTTCAGCTCAGGTCATGATTCCAGTCTCCTGGGATCCAGCCCCACATCAGGGTCCCTGCTCAGTGGGGAGTCAGCTTCTCCTTCTCCCTCTACCCCTCCCCGGGCTTGTGCTCTGCTCTCTCTGGCTCACTCTCTCTCTCTCAAATAAATAAATAAAATCTTAAAAAAAAAAAAGTCAAATGGATAAGTAAATCATGGTATATCTTTATAGAGTGGTGGTAAAAATATGCAAGCGACAGGCTTATAACTCACATGGGTGGTGGTGTTCCCAATGTTGAGAAAAGGAAGCCAGACACGAAAGAATACATACATATGATTCCATCGTATGGGAGTTAAAGACCATCAAAATAAAACCTTGGTGTTCAAGGACTAGAGATGCAAACTTAGGTGGCAGGAGGAAAGAAATGCAGGGAGGTGGCAAAAGTTATTTTGGGTGGAAAAGGTGTAACAGGAAAGGGTGCTGGGGTGCTGACAATGATCTGTCACTTGACCTGAGTGGTGGTTGTGCAAATACTCAGTTTACAATGGTGTCTTTTGCTGGTATGTTTCACAAACTTTTTCTGTCTGTATGTTGTAGAATGGTTTTTAGAACCCTACATATCACAACACTTATAATTTTATAGTCAGAATGCAAAGGACGATTGGCGATTTTTTTTTTTTGGTGAAAACCTCAAATTCTCCAATGCCTTTCTGGCAGTGATTCCCCATAAAACTTCCATTTTCTGCCCAAGAAACAACACTTTCTTAGACCTCCTCATTTCAAAAAAAAAAAAAAACATTTTTTTTTTTTTTTTGCAGAGAAGATTTTTATCACTTAACAGAATCGTCACATGTGTTACCATATGTGGAGAGGAGAAATGGGCAGGGAGCCCCACCCTCACGAGCAAAGCGATGCACCAGGCACATCGTCTTCATAGCGCACCCTGTTTAAATTCCAAGTCACAGACCCTTGAGGACCCCCCGGAATAACTGGTAACACAAAGTGCTAGGCCTGTCAGTGGCAGGCCCAGACTTATTGTGCAATTTGTCCATTTCCTTTTACAGAAGAGGAAACTGAGGCACAGAGACGTTGATGTGGGGCTGGATCCCAGGAGACTGGAATCATGACCTGAGCTGAAGGCAGACGTTTAACCGACTGAGCCACCCGGACGCCCTCCATTTGACTTTTGATCGGGATTTGTGTTGTTCTTTTTGGAGACTATTCTGAATGGTACTGCTGGGAACATTCTTATCCATGTGCATACATTTCTGTTGGGATTTTCCTGAAAGTCGAATTTCCTACCTAGGAAATTGAAAACCCAGGCATTGGACAGAGGCCCTCGGACTCGAGAGCGTGTGCGGGTAACCACCAACTGCCCTCCATCCCCCAACCATTGTCTGAATTGAGAATCTGCACATATTTGGGAACCTTTCCATTTTCCCTCTCCCCATGGCCACAAAATCCATTTTTTTTCTTTTCCAAATATCTTTTGATTCTGTCCTTGACTTTTCTTTTCCTCAGCCTAACATTGGCCAACCTTGTTCCTCACCTGGTTTATTGCAAAAACCTTCTACCTGTTTTCTCTCTCTCCAGATCCTGCAAGTCCTCTGCTGGTTCTCCACCGCCTGCCTTGCCAAGTCCAGCCCCTCGCCATGACTTAGAGCGCCCTGCACGACCTGGCCCCTGCCTTTTCTTCAGGTCTCATCTCCGACTCATCTCTTCTCATACCTGTCTGCTAGTGATCCCAGGGTCACTAACCCCCCACGCACCAGGACATTCCAACCATAGCTAGCGCTTGGCTTGGACAGCCTCTCCCCTCCCCCTCCCCATCTCTCTAGTCCCATTCATCTTCCCAGACACGGCGCAGGTGCCAGCTCCTCCGGGAAGCATTCCCTGATGATGTCCGGCCAGAACCTGTCTCCCCTGTCTCTCTGAATCTCCCTGGTCATCTTTCTCAGCGTCTGCCCTGGCTGATATTTGCACAGCTGTCACCCTGACTAGACTGTCAACTCTTGAGAACTGGGACTGTGTCTTATTCACCTTCTGATCCCCAAAGTCTGGCATCGAGCCTGATATATACTAGCTATTCGATTCGTGTAAATAGATCTGTATCACTCCGTTAAGTCCATTTCCCCTGGTGAGGACTTCCATGGCACTATGACACGCTCTTGCCTCGGACATTCTGGCCTGCTTCCTCCCAGAGCAAAAAGGCTAAAGCAGGTGAATGGAGTCCTTCCCTGGCCAAAAAGAGACAACTGATACTGAAACAGCACAGAGGACTATTCATGTGGGGTGCAAAGCTGGCTGGGTGCCCCCCTGAGATAGACTCTCCCTGCCCCGGTCTGGGGCTCTAAAGACTCCGCCAAGGTGAATCAGGACAAGGAGAAGTGGAAAATTCCTCATTCACATTTCGCTGAGAAACTTGAACCAGAAATCAATGTTTCAGACCCAGGCCGTCTTGTTTTTGCAGACAGGACTCCCTGATCTCCAGTCTGCCCTGAAAGGAGATGTAGCAGGAATGGCGCAAGGCTGCCATGAAGACTTTCATGTGGCTTTCACTGCTAGAAAAACACCCTCTCCCTGTGGATGCCTGCAGAACACAGATTCATTGAGAATCTGGCTTTTCTTCCGGGCGGGGCATGGGGACTATTTGTCAAGGGAAAGCACATGCATAATTGCTGGGGAAATATACATGTTTAATTTCCTTTCAGCCCTTGAAGCTTTCTTCCTTAAATAAATCATCCTGCATGATCCTGTGACCTGAGACCTGGAAGTGGTTTTGTCCTGGCCTCAAGCCATGGCCTCCAGAGAGAGGGACTCTGTCCCACTTGGACGCCCACATGAATACACACGATGCTGCCTTGTTCTTACCCAAATGGGCTGGCCAGATGGAGTTGCTAGAGTCTATTATCTGTAGGATTTTTCAAGAGCTGAGCAGGACCCGTCAACCTGCCTGCCTTGTAAATTACAAGGCACAGGAAACAACCATGTTGAGGGAGATGACGAGGTCTGCGAGCTTGTCAAAGGGATGGCGCGTCAGCTTTGGAGAAGCCCAGTACCGGAGTTGGCAGGGATGGTAGGAACTGTCTTTGACAAATCTCTCAATTTACAGGGCATGTCACAGACGTCCACACAGGAAAATCCTGTCCCCAAAGTTTCCCAAGGACTGCCTGTGTCAGATCACCTAAGGAACTGGTCCCAAATGCTACTCCTGGCCCACCCTGAACTCAGAGTCCTGCGGATTCTCTCAGGATCCAGGGCTTCAACCAGCTTCCCGTGTGTCTGGCAGTTTAGAAAGCCATGTTGAGCTCTCTGGCCTTTCTGCTCCAACACAGGCGGGATCTCACAGGCCTCAGCTGCTCTCTTCATCTGGCTCTGTTTGCCTGTCCCTCCATCTACCATCAATCCATCCTGGGTTTCTTGCCTCCAGACCACCTTTCTCCTCTGCTCCCCAACTCTGTCCTCCCATCTAGGGCTGCTGGCATCCCAGGCTGCCAATATTCCCCCATCTAACACCAGGAGTTTTGCCAGCTGAACGGGGCCCCAGAGACGATCTAATGCTGTGTCCTCCTCCCCCGTCCCCCATGCAGACATGATCTTTTCTCTGGTTCCCCTTGTGGACTTAGTGATGACATTATTCATGGAAGCAACAGCACCTGCTGCTTCCGGGAGCCAGAAGCACTGTGTAGTCTCGAAGGGGGTTTGTAAGATGATAAAGGCTTTTGAATTTGGGGGCTTGTTCAAAGCTTATTAGCAATTGAGTCCTTGGATTATTTTTTTTTTTAAGTTTTTTTTTTTTAAGAGGTTTTTTTTTTTTTTTTTGAGACGGAGAGAATGAGAGAGACAGAGAGCACATGAGAGGGGGGAGGGTCAGAGGGAGAAGCAGGCTCCCCGCAGAGCAGGGAGCCCGATGCGGGACTCGATCCCGGGACTCCAGGATCATGACCTGAGCCGAAGGCAGTCGCTTAACCAACTGAGCCACCCAGGCGCCCGAGTCCTTGGATTATTTAAAGAGAAATAACCATTTTGCCAAATGTCTCTGTAGACTTCTGGTGTGTATGGTTTAGAATTTTGCTAAATTCATGCAGTGACGCTTTTGTTGTTATGATCTGTTCCATCCACCCACCCACCTCCAGCCATCCGACGTTAATTTAAGTAAAGGTCACTCTGAAATTCCTTCATGAGTGAGTGGGATATTTCCTTAAAGGCAGGCCTGTGTAGCCTTAAAGAAGGTACAGAAAGCAGATGCAAGCACATCGCTGTCGTCCCTGGGCCACATTCCTGCTTCCCCTCTTATAGTTGTTGGGCCCGGAGAGCTTTGCCTAGAGCTTCAATTTTCTCATCTGAGAGGGGACCGCCACATCCACCTCACGGGTTAGGTGTTATAAAGTCTAAACCACCACGCCTGATGCTGACACAATAGTGCATGTCCCTCCCTTGGTCCTTAACTTCACAAACTGCTATTTTGGATCAACTTTTCTGGTAGCGAGAGGGCCCTTTTGAAAAAAACTATACGTTGTTAAAGAGAGAAAAAGAGTTTCTGAGTCATTACCATTGAAATGACCATATTTCAAATACATACTTAGGATGCTGCCAGTCATGGTGCTACCTTAAGAAGGATGGGCATCCAATTACCTGATTCAGATTAGATGACATCCAAGGTCCTTCCCGTTCTCATGATGCTGTGTTAACAGGCTTGACTTGGCGTGCAAGGCCCCTCATAATCACAATCAAACCTGTCTTACTGACTCATCTAACATTATTTCTTTCAACTCTTGAATACCCCCCCAGTATTCAAGCTGATACCTCAGAATGAAGCTTGGGCACTGTTTTTGCATTCCTTTCAGATCAATCCCTTCAGCATAAGCCATGCCATAGTAGCTCCCATCCTAAGACAATCCTCCATTGACCCCTTTCATCCCTCTCCAGCTTCTACCTCAGTTTCCTATTGAAGTGATGATAGTTCCCAAGCCATGCTTCCCAAGCCATTCTTCCAAGCCATGCTATTTGCCATGCGCCATAAACGTCCTGCTTCTTCCTGCTCCAAACTGCTGATTCATGTACTTTCCATTTCTCCTTCTTCTTTCCAATATGAAATCCCACCCATCCTTGAAGGCACTCCACTGTCAAGTCTCTTCTGCTTCCCCAGCTGTAGTTCACCCCTCCAGCCTTCATCTGCACTTGTCTTAGGGTGCTAATATTAAACTCCCTTGTGTTCTAGGAGTGTGGGAACACACTTTTCCAGACTGGGGATTCTTTGAGGGAAGATAATAATGTGTCTCGGTTTTTCTCAGAAGGCGCCCAGCACCTGCTGCATAGAAGTTGTTTATTGGATTGAGTCAAAGAACTCCAAAGATTAGTTCACATAGACTAAGTCTTTGATCTGAGTCTTTTTCTTACGCTGGGCATGTTGGCAACAAGGATCAGGTACCCTGTCAAATAATTTCAAGTGAAAAGAGAGATTTCTGAAAGGTACAGGAAACTGTCACTGACCTCCAAGGTCAGGAAGGGAGTAGCCCTGGCTGGGTCACAAGGGAAGAGAAAAGCCTCCTCTGTGTCCTTCAAGGGCTACAGGATCTCTTGTCTCTGACTCTTAATGCATGTCAACTGTATTACCCTCTTGGTAGACTGGACCCCTCTGTAACTCTTATTTTTCTCTCTTGTATAATTTAGGCTTCCCTGTGACTTCTGCTTTGTCACACACAGTACTAACTACTGTCCTGATATCTCAAGGTCTTTTAGTTCTAGTGTATTCTTAACTTGAGCCTCTATGTCTCTTAGCTCAAATTCTTTCAAGAAAGAAGTCAATCAGCTTGGCCCAGACTGTTGCCCAATGTCACGTGTCCATCCCTGGGTCACTGAGCTGATGAGGAGCATTGGTACATGATACCAGTATGAATTCCCAGGTCCCACCCTTTCAGTAAGAAAGGAGTTTGGGGGAAGATTGCATTGCTTCCCAATGACAGGCCATGGGCTAAACTGTCATCCCTAAATGAATCTAGTACAACAATGTCTATAAAAAGCAGTGAAGGTTATAGAGACTACACTACATATCTTCAGTGTAGAACTACAAGTCAAAGTATTGGTTGTTCCCTGGAGGTTTCATGGGAGGCTCTAGGATGCTGCAAAATATGGGTCTCTGGAGCCTAGGGGAGCCAAAGGCTACTTTCAGGTTGGCTTGGTCTTCCTTAGAACCTTCTACTTGTACTTGTGTTTCTTTTCCAAGGGACGCATGAATAGAGTGGGCAGACCTGCCTACATGGATATTTCTGGTCTGATCTCCCAGTAGCCAGTCATTAGAAGTGACGCTGCAGTTGACAAGATGAAGAACCAGGGAAAAGGAAGAGAGTAGAGATGCAGGGTGAGGATCCAAGGAGCCAGGTGCATACTCACTGAGACATAAGAAGACGTTGGAAGAGGACTGTCAGTTAAAGCAGATTCAAGCTGATACCTCAGAATGAAGCTTGGGCACTGTTTTTGCATTCCTTTCAGATCAATCCCTTCAGCATAAGCCATGCCATAGTAGCTCCCATCCTAAGACAATCCTCCACTGACCCCTTTCATCCCTCTCCAGCTTCTACCTCAGTTTCCTATTGAAGTGATGATAGTTCCCAAATTCACACTCCCTCTGCCCACATTGCCCACAGAATATGAGTGTTACTTCTTTGCCACAGAAACCGAGGAGGCCCAGAGGATGGTGCTTTATAAGAACTTCTAAGATCTTCAAGTTTACAAACTGCTGCCACTGGTCTTATTGTCCTTTGGCTTGAGCACTGGAAGACTAACTTAGAACCAAGGGTGGTAGGGAGCCTGTGGTGACATGCTTCCCCTTCTCCTCTCTTCTTCCATCTTTAGGGGACCTTATCCACCCTGCAAGGCCTTATTTGAATGTCTCCTCTATTACGAAGCTTCCCTGACTTCACGACCAAAACGAACTTCTCACTCCAGTGGACTCCAGTATCCCCTAGTTTCTAGCAGGAAGGCAGCACTCTTCATGCCCTACCTGGTCTCCCTGACAAACCTGGGTGCTCCCTGGTGGCAAGAACCATACCGCCTCCATCTTTCTGGGGCTTGACACGCATCAGCCTCTGAGGATTGGTTGAAGGAAGACCTGGCTTCTTTCTCCTTACTTACTCCTTGTGGGATATTAAGTTGGACTCAATCTCCCTAAAGCTGAGTATGGCTCATGTCTAAAACAGGGGCAGAAATTATCTTCACCCTGCTTACTCAAATCCAGTGAGACCGATGATGGTGAAAGCTTTGCAAATCCTAAAGAACTGCAGGAGAGTGCACGGATGATTCTCCGTGCCTACCGCATTGTTCTCAGGGACAGCCTGCTGACCTGGCCTAAGATGTAACATCATTACATCCATGTATGTTTCTGTTTCAATGGTCTAATCATACATTGGAGTTGGCTTCAATCCTGCATACTATTACCAGAGGCACCTGCCAGATGCTGGGTGGGTCCCTCCTCCGTCCAGCATACTAACCTCACAATGGCACCTGTAGGTTCACATGAGATGCCTAAAAGTTGCAAAAGGAAGGACAGAATTAGAGCCATTTTCTTAGGCTTCCTGTAGGGTTTGTTTTAGTACCCACCCACAGGGCACTGGTGTGTGAAGCAATTTCCTTTCCCAAGCCATTCATTCATTCACTCACTCACTCACTCACTCCTTCAGGACCCTCCCTCACATAAACAAGCAGAAATCACAGCGCAAGGAGCAGTTAGCACACTGACAGGGCTTTGCAAAAATTCTCAGAGGAGTGTGGAGGAGAAGCACCATGTCAGACCTCACGGAGAAGCTTCCTATGGAAGGTGACACCTGAGCTGGTTCTTGAAGGAAAGGATTAACCAGATGCCCTTGAGAATGGGGACAGCTTTCCTGGTAGCAGGAACGGCTCCTGCAAAACCTGGAGGTGAACAAGATGTGTTCAAGGTGTGTTCAGGGAGGAACAAGTTTTTCCGAGTGGCTGGTGTGTAGAGTATAAGGGGGGTGTAGGCATAGAGAGAGAAAGCCAGACCATGAAGGGTGTTGGAAGCCCCGACTTAGGAACTGTGCAGAAAGATACCTGAAATGCCACTGGGAAAACGTGCTGGAGGTCACTTAGCCTGCAGAAGAACCTGCTGCAGGCTCCCAGTCCAGTGCTCTTCCTCTTCTTCACCTATCTTGAAGTGCCCCAAGCCGGAGCCTTGGCCGGGGTGGGGGCCTGAGTGCGAGGAGCCCAAGGCCGGAGCCAAGCTGGGCCTGGGGAGATGCCTCCGGGGTAGGGGGGCTCCCCAGCCGCCCAGGGCTTCTGAGCCGTGCCCAAAGACCCTCCAGGAGGCCGGCAGCCCACGTCGCTTCCCAAGCCACTGGGCCTTTCCCTTCCGTGGTTAATTTTCACTTTTCATAAAGATGTGTCCGTTTAGGGGACCGGAAAGAATGCCTGATGGGGACCACACGCCTCTCCCACGGCGGCCGCCTTGATTCGGGCGCAGGCGAGGCTGCAAACATCTTGCCGGGCCCGCCAGCCGCTGTCTTCGTGAGGCCCCGGCTGGGCTGGGCTGGCCTCGCGTGCAGGGAGCCCCCCTGCCACATGAAAGGCTCGCCGTGGGTCCCCTTCCCCGAGGGGCGATGCCAGAGAGCGGCCACGGCGCCCCCTCCCCCGCACGGCAGGCACACTCGGCTTCCAGCAAGGGGCCTGGGGCCACACAAAGGAAATAGCAAGATCGTGAGTCACCCAGGGGCTCTGCTGCCGCCTGGGCTGCAGGCCCACAACAGGACCTTTGTGCTGCGCTCCAGGAGGATGAGCAGGACGGGCTGCAGGGAGGCACACATTTCAGGGCGCTGAGTAAGGCTCGGGACAGGGGAGGAATCCCCTCAGGAAGCAGGACCGACTCCTGGGCGCCCTCCTCTCTCCAAAGCCACCGGTGGGGGGTTGGAGGGGAGGCTCATCTGTCACACTGCTTGTCCCCTATGAGTGCATGCTCTTTGGCAGGGGTGTCTCCTTCACAGTGGTATGAGGGGTTTGAGACCTGGGTCATATCAGTTCAGCTCCCCAGTCCTACCATAACCCCTAATACAGTGTCCAGGTTTTGCCATGGGTGGATGGAGGGATGGATGGTTGGATGGATGAAGGGAGGGAGGGAGGGATGGATGGAGGGATGGATGGATGGACGGGATAATTCATCCACACAAATACAGCGTGTGAGGAGCTGGCCCATTGCCATCATTTCAAAACGGGCAACTGGAAGCCCAGAGATGGGAATGGATGAGAGCCAGGTCCCACAGTGAACTGCTCCAGAATGTGGGCACCGCCCTGCCAGGCCTGCTTTGCTCCACAGCAGAGCTGCTATGGTGTGGCTTAGGGAGCACCTGGAGGGGCATGACTGATGTGTGGGCAGAGGTCAGGGTGAGAACCCACAGCGTGGGTAAGACAGCCACGGGGGGGCAAGGTCAGGTTGTAGGGACGTACTGGGGAGTGAGGGAGAGAAACCAGAGGAATAGGAGGCAGGGTTCCAGACCTTAAAGTGACCACAATCTCTTAGCCTAGGAAGTTCACAGGGTTTATGTAAGATGGGGAAAGAATCAGCATTTGTTGAACACCTAGTATGTGCCAGGCACGGATATCTAATCTTTGCACAATCCTGAGGCAGGCATGGCCACAGATGGAGAAGGTGACTGGGGCCCAGTCTCTCTGGGACAGTCAGTTTCCAGCTCCCTCAGGGCCTCAGGAGTGGCGGTGACTTGGTGGGCCACCGTGTAACAGGATGGCGTTCTCAACCTGGCAGGCCTAGAAATTCCATATTTTCGGTGCCCTTGGAGGGGGTCGGCATCTCAGGACTAACTCGATAAGCTCACACTCAGAGTCTGACATGTTACCAAGAGGCTGGGGTGCCGATGGTCTGAGCTTTTCTCCCTGTGAGAAGGTGGGCACTGGGAGGCAGGAAGGTTGCCTGGGGACACGGAAGCAGAACCAGAGGTTTAGAGTTCCAGCCAGGGAGCGCCGATCACTGAGGGCCCTCATTTCCACGGCCTGCTGGCGGTGGCCTGCCGTGGACCACACATCTGAACTCCTGAGCCTGGGTGTGCCCAGGCCAACATGTATAAACGTGGCCTTCCTTCCTCCGTGGCCTTTTTTCCTTAACCCTCATGCCAGCCACCCTCACCATGCTCCTTACTTACAATAATCTTCTTTCAGCTCAAACCAAAACAATAGACTGGTCAAAAACTTCAGACCAACCGAGACAGCCACACTCTGGAGACCACACCCTGGATGGCCTGATGAGATTCAGAGAGTCCAGAAGTCCTTGCCTGGCCTTCTCTTGACAGACCACAGTTTAGGGCAGATGCTGTCCACACGTGGCAAGAATCATCCCCTACCTCTGGCATTTTCCAAATCCAAAAGCTGACTTTAATTTAAGGATGAGGGCACTGGATTCCCACCCTCCCAAAACTTCCTGAATTATCCACTGTAAAGATGAGGAGTTTAGAAGAAGTTCAGTCACTTGCCCAAAGTCATGTAGCTAAAACTTGACGGCACCAAGATCCAAACCCACTCTATTATGTACACTTCCCCTTAAGACTATTAACAAGGCCCACAGAGCTAATAAAGGCTCCTGATCGCTGAAGGCTTGCTAGGTGCCAGGCGTATGTGCTCAGTGGGTGCGTTACAGATGTTTTTCCATATAATGCTCACAGCAACACCAGGAGACTGCTCTTGTCTTTTTTTTATAGGTAAGGGTTGAAGGGCAGAGCGGTAAAGAAATGTGTCCCAGCCACAGGGGCCCACAGCTACTGAATTCAGGAGCCAGGTTTCAAACCAGTCTGTCTGCCTCTCTGCCCAAGCTCTTAGCCATCCTTACTCCATGGCAGAGCAAAGCCCAGCTTCTGCAATAACTCACCCCCGCCGCGCTGGCGAGAAGCAGTCTAGCCTTCTGAGTGGGGAGAGGGAGTCGCTGCAGGCCTACCGAGGGTTTACCAAAGTCCAGAGTCACACCCTCAGCCTTGTCAGTTTAGGGATTAGGTTGGTATCAGGTTCCCAGAGAGGAACAGGTTCAGGCCGTCTGACTTAGGATGACTCAGCCTCCCAGGGTCTGAGCCAAACCTACCTAACTGATTCCCCTGTGAAATACCCAGGCCGGGAGGTTGTGGCTAAAAGCCTGGCTGCACAGTGAGACACAGCTGGGTCCGAAACTCCATCCAGCACTTCCGAGCCCAGAGACTTTGGACATGTTACTCACCGTCTTTGAATCCTAGTTTCGGCCTCAGAAAATGGAGGAGCTAATGCCCACCTCGCACCATGACAGAGGCTGAAGCCGAGAGTGTATGTAAAATGCTTAGTGCTTAGTGATTGACACTTAGTAGGAGCTCCCTGAGCTGTAACAGTTCTAATTTTCACTATTATTGTTTGAAAACTGGGCTTATTGTTTGAAAACTGGGCTTGGCCAATGATAAACTCTCCCCCCCCCCAACCTCAATGGGCAAGTCACATTGTAAAAAACAAATCTCAGCGCAGAAGGTTGTTAGGCGAGCCCAGGTAAGAGGGTGGGGCCTGAGGTGCCCCCCACCCTTCCCTCCCACCCCCAGGGTATTTCTGTTTGAACAACCACCCAGGACTGGTTGGGACTTAGCCCTGTCTACTCCTGGGCAGAACTGCTCCTCATGACAGAGGTTCCTTTCTCAGTACTTCCTATCCACTGATAAACAGCCTGATGCCCCGCATCTTTGCAGCCCTGAGTGGGTCAACTCTTGTACCCCCTCCCAGGGCCCTGGCCATACGCATCTCTATTCATGAGGCCTTCCCAGCTCCCCCGGCAGAGGGAGAACAACCACACGCTGATCCTGCAACAGGTGCATTCCAGGTACTGCGACATTAACCGAGGAGAACACAGAGGCCGCTCTTCCCTTTCTGGAGCTTGGAGTCTAGTGGGACCGGAATCAAAGCAAAGAAATAAATCAAATCATTACAGCTTCTGGTAATTACGAGGAAGAAAATAACCAGTAGGATTGATAGACATGAACTCTGGGGCGATGGGGTGGTCAGGAAAGGGCTTTCTGGGGAACTGGCATTTACCCTGAGGCTGGAAGGATGAGATGGGGTGAGCTTTGCCAAGAGCTAGGAACAGAGGGTTCCAAGCATAATGAACAGTTTTTCCCTCCCAAGGAGGGAAGGAATTTGGCATGTTTCCCATTGATCAGAAAATCAGGCCGGAGCAGATGGAAGGGGTGGGAGGAGGCATGGCAACCCGGCAGAGGCAGAGAGGCCTTGCTCCTCTGTGCCCCCAGCGGGATGTGCGATAGATGGCGAGAGTAAGCCTCGCGATTTATTGAGCATCTACTCTGCGCCAGGCAGTGTGCAGGCACTTCCCATACACTCTCTGGCTTAACCCTCATTCTTCCTGCCACGCCAGCCACGACGCGGCATCCCTCTCCGTGCTCTCCTTCCCGTCTTGCTGTATCGTCAGTATCTCTCTGCAGCTTTGTTGCCCTGGCCGCTCCCTCAGCCTCCTCCCCCAGAAGACCCGAAGCTCCTCTGTCAGCCATCTTGGGGCCGCAGCACCTCGCGCTGGAACAGAGCGCCGCCATGGCCCCGGGGTTTCCAGCGTAGCTCGAGCAGTTACAGTTTGGGGGGGGGGTCAGTAGCAGACACGGTCATGTTTCAGATGGAAGTTTGTTTGCATCTTGCTGTGACGATTTAAGAAACTCTTAGCTGCATCAGTAGCGTGCATTATTTAGGTCTTATTTAGGTCAGCTAGTTCCAGGATGCCACACACAAGGGGCTGATCGTACCCGCCTGCCCCCTGTTGGAGGGGGTGGTCTAGATAGGCCATAGGGACCGTGCTGCAGAGGGCAGAAATGAGTCTGCACCATTCAGCTCGCCATCACTGGGCACCTGCTGTGTCTACACCCTGTGGCAGAAGTTCTCTGCCCAGTGGGCCTCCCCTCCCCCCACTACATTGCAGGGCTCACTGTGGCAACACTATAACGGAGGGGCAAACGGCACGGTGACGGGGAGGTGACGGACACAGCAGGGGCCAGAGCACAGTGCGCCTGGAATGCCAGGCCAACAGCATGTGAGTCACAGAAGAGGAGGGAACCTAAAATGGGGTTTTCGTTTTTGATTCTTTCAAAAGCAGGAAGTTGTAAATAGTTCTGTCCTGAAAGGGCCATTCTGGGAGAAAGTGAAGAAAACAACTGACAAAGGGCTTGGAATAATAAGCAAGAGTTGTGTCAAGAGGAAGGCATTTGTAGGGCTTGGAGCAACTCACTTCGTCCACAGCGTGAGCAAGCCCAGGTCTGGAAGGGAGGGAGGCAGCAGAGCAAGGTGCTGAAGAGAGGTGGTGCGTGGGCAGGGGTGAGACTGGGGCTGGGGAGAGGTCAGTCAGCTTGCCCCAGGCTCCAGAAACAGGAGTCAACTGAGATGTCGTGAACAATGGGAAAATCCTGGCCTTGAGTTAGAATCGGGTTCCAATCCAGTCTTTGTCACGGATTAGTTGTGCGACTTGGAGCAAGTCACTACATTCTCCGAGCCTATTTTATCAACTGAACAATGGCGGGTGACAACCTACACATCTTGGGTAGATAAAAAGACATGTGAAGGCACTTCTTGAATCTGAGAACCCAGGGCCTTTCTCCAGGTGGTCCTTTGGTCAGTTTACAGAACAGATGCTTCTCTACCTGCAAAATCAGTAACATGCCTCTTGGTCTGACTTGGGGGCAATTTTGGAAAAGAACAGCTAACTTTCTGAATGCCACCCTCACATAAAGAGGGGAAGCACAAGGACCCAGAGGATAAAGGTTATACCTCAGGAAGACTAAGAGAGAAGCTCCCCATGGACCATTGTTTCCTTTTCCTCACAAGCGTTCGAGGCTGCCAGAGCTCCACAGTAATGGTGAGGGCTGGTGTCCCTGCCCTGCTTCCCACAACAAGCAGGTCCACACCATGAGCTGCTAGTCTATTTTGGGACGTGATGCCAAGAAACAGGAGTGAGAAGCTGGGGAGAGTAACCAGGGAAGCAGGAGAGCCCATCCAAGGATCAGTTACTGACTTGGTGGGTCTAGTGGAAAACCTGCGCTCCAAGCCGGAGACCCCTAATGAGCTCGAATTGCATACCTGTCCAGCACTGGCTTTCACTGATCCCCAGGTGGTCCGTAGGTTGTTAACTCCCTCCTACTTCCAGTTTTCCGCAAGTGTCAGAATGGCAAAATAAGTTTCCTCGGGCACTCCACGAGGTGGTGGCAGAGAAGCCCTGGGAAGAAAGCGAGAGAAATGAGGTGCTGGCAGAGTTGTAACTGGAGGCCAGGATCTGGCCAGAATGAAAAGGCGGGCTGCAAGGTGCACCATTCATCAAGGTAGAGAGGTCAACTCTTAGCAAGCAATGCTGGAACCGCCCGTCAAACACGGACTCCCAATGCACAGATGGGGAACTGGTCTAATCTTATGTCTAATATTTTTAGACGATTCCAGGAAGATAATTTTCCTAGAAAGGAGGACAGAGTGGAAGGAAGGAAGGAAGGAAGGAAGGAAGGGAGGGAGGAACGAACGAACGGAGTGGGGGGGAAGGGAGGGAGAGGGAGGGGAGGGAGGGAGGAAAATTGCCAGAATTTCAGGCAGATGCAAATTCGCCATCTTCTTCCTTTCTTAAAAAAACAAAACATAGTTTTCTTTTTGTATAACTGCAAAGCTAATTCATGCCTATAATAAAGTATTCAAGCACTTAAAACAGAATATACAATAAGTAAGTTTTTCCCCTCTCCCATATCTCAGTCTCTCTCCCCAGAGGCAGTTACTGTTAAGAGTTGCTTGTGTAGTCTTCCAGAAATATTTTATGCATAAGTGCACATATCTTGATTTCCGTTTAAAATCACAATTTAAAACACGCACACTGTGGACCTTGCTATTTTCATCCCCCCACCCCACCCCTTCAAGGGTTGCTTCATATGAGCATATGTAAATCTAGCTCATTTAAAAACATTCCTTTGCAGTTCTCCATTAGAAAGACTTTCACAATTTATTGAACTAACCTTCTTTTGATGGACAGGTAGTGGGTTTGGTTTTTTTTTTTCCCATTTGTTTTTCTCATCTGTTACGGTGACTTGCTGAATATTCTGTGTCCCTCTCTGTCCACATGTGTAAGAATATTTGAAGGATACATTTCTACAAGTGAAACTAAAGGGAAAAAAGGCGCAGTTAAACTTTTAGTAGAGATTGCCAAGTTGCTCTTGAAGGATTCTTGCTGATTTATACTTCTGTCCCAGAGAGGAGACCGTCTGCTGGTATCTCCACATTCTCAGTGCTGTGTGATGTTTACAAATCTAGTAGGTAAAAAAATGAATCTCCCTGTTATTTTAATTTGCATCTGTTTAAATTTGAGAGTCACCATCTTATCAGGAACTTGTAAGCCAGTTTTCTCTCTCTCTCTCTCTCTGACACTGTGGAAGAGTCAAAATAATAGACGTACACCTGCTCTGTATATAGGCTCCGCCTGTGTGGATCACAGTTAATCTAAACCCAGCACCGAAGCTGAGGCAGCGCTTGTGCAAGATGTGGGGGTGACGACAGGGGGCCAAGACGGCAGAGCCCCTGCCTGCGGCACTTACAGTCATGGTGGGAGGCTCCCAAATAACTCGGCAATTGACATACTGTGCTTCGTCTTCCAAGGGGAACTAGAGAGTGCCACACAGCAGGGGCGAGTCATCTGACCTGCCTGCCTCACTTATGCCAGTCGGGAGGGAGATTTAAAAGTCACAAAGACAAAGGGGTTGGGGCCCAGCGTTCTCAGGAGGAGGCGGTAAGACTGCAAGTGGGAAGCCCCCAGGGGACAGGCGCGTTACGGGGGTGAAAGTGAGGGGTGGCTGCTGGGGGGGAGGAAGGGACTGAAACCCCAGCCCAGCATGCCTGCCACCTGCCGGGGACTGAGTTGAACCCAGACTTCCAGGGCTCTCTTCAGGGCAGTCCCTGGCTAGTGCGGCCACCCTCCGGGGCTGAGGCCTGGTTATAAGACTGCTTACTAACTGCGTTAAGGGTGTGGCATTTTATCTTCAGGGCAATAGTGAACAGTTAGGGTTTTGCACAAGGCAGGGGTATGTTCGGAGGTCCTTTTCTCAAGGTGCAGTGTTGTAGAGTCTGGATATAATTTGAAGGGGGCAGGGTGCGGGCCATGTGGCAAGGCTGGAGAGGGCCACACAAGCTGGGGGGCAGTTTGCAGTATCACCCGGGAGAGATGGTGGTGCCTCAAACCCAACTGGAATACAGACGATGGAAGCAGAGGCTATGGACAGACTCGAGAACTACTTAGGAAGTAAAATCAGCAGCATGTAGCAGCTGACGTGCTAAGGGCCTGGGGTGGGTGGCGCTCCTGTTGTCTGAGCCTGGTGGGGAGCTGTAAGAGCGGCAGTCTGGGGTGGCACGGGGAGGACGCCAGGGGCCTGGGAGACATCCACGCGGTCACCTGCAGAAGGCCATCTGATATCTGGATCTGCAGTTCAGATAAAATGTGGGGAAACTTGACCTTAAAATGCTAACTGAAGTCACTGGAGTAGATAAGAACATCCAAGGCTGTAGAAGAATTTTGAGTCATTCCCCCTGGACACCAAAACCAAGTACTGCTAAGGAGCACAGACGCCTGAGGTTCTGACACCTGTAGGAGGTGTCCCCCCCTCACTTTGCTTAGGGTCTAAGCCTCTGTGCCAGGATGGCCTCCCTCAAGGGACTCCCTTGTCACCCGGCATAGGACATGGGGCCTCCCTTCTACAAGGAGACCTTCCTCCGCACACTTGGGCTCTGACACACGGGGCCACTGTCCCGTGTGGACGCCTTCCTCACTCCCCATAAGCCCCCAACCTCACAGTGGGCCACCACCTCCTGTGTGGACCTCCTCCTCACTCCTGTTCGGGGCCACCAGGGCCCCTCCCCACTCAGGTGCAGAGGCCTACCTTGTCCCACCTCCCCTGATGGCTTCTGGACAGAATTTTCTTAAAAGGAAGGGAGAAGGAGAGCTAATTCTCTTGGACAGTGACTGGATCCCATTCTTCTCCTTTGTTCACTCCTCCTCCATTCTCTGGGAACTCCAATATCCCCTGGGATTGCTGAGTCCTGCAGTCCAGTGAGGTCCTTGCTGGGTTCCACCAGGGCTCCTCCACCTCTTGTCTCATTTCTGTGCCTGGAGCTCTTCCAGTGCAGCAGCCTGGTGGTTCTGGTGGGAAATGTGAGCTAACACCTCTGCTCCCCACTCTGCTTCCTCACGTGGTGCCCGAGAAGTCTCCAAGCACCGCTGCTTGGGCTCAGCGTCTTAGTTTGGAGTCAAGGACTTTCGCAGGGTGTTCCTTAAACAGCCAAGCTTGCACTGTCCTCCCCCATCAGAGTTGGTGACAAATACGATGATGCATGTGGAGTTCTCTCCCCTCTTCCAGCTTAGACTTTGTACTACCACATCAAGCTTGCAATGGCCTCATTCCCATCCTCTTAAAATAAGTAATCTCCCAGGTGGCTCCGTGGGCCCTGGCAAAAACAGACTTCCGGTTGTCCATTGCCACACACTCTAGACATTTCTAAACCCCAGTCATGGGCACAGCTTGGGCTCACACTGGACCCACTTTAATTGTCTGAACATTCTGTTCTTAGACTGTCCCTCTCCCCTCAACGTGCTCCATGGACAGGGGGTCCTTGTTTCGTTACCCAGCCAGCCACAGAGACCCCTGAAATAGTGAGGAGTGAGGATTTGGAAAAGCTCACAGCAGAGAAAGACAAGGGGCGCATCTGTTTAAATGCAAGTCCCATGTGCTACCTGAAGGACAGCCTGGAGGGCTTTTCCCTCCCACTTACTTTAGGCTTTAGCCAGCCTGGAGGAAACTAGAATCTGCTTTCTCATTTTATGATGAGTGAAGGAAGAATTTGATAAAAGAACATTGAAGTGACCCACAACCAGGTAACTCATCTAGGGAGAGAGATTTCTCAGACCATGGTTACATCTCCAGGGAAGGCAGGGAAAGCCCATTAGGAAAATGTACAGAAGCGACCAGACGAAGTCCTGGAGAAGCCATCATTGGCCTGGATAACCCAACCCTGCTTTTCTTTCCACCATCCTTTTCAGTTCCTGGATTCTAACGCAGAGAGGGCTGTTGGTACAAGGGAAGTGAGGACAAGAGAAGGAGCTCACCCAGTTTATGGGAGAGCGGAGGGAAAGTGCCTCCCGCAGAGGAAGCCAGGTGAGGCCCTTGCCCACACTGATGGTAATGGAGAGATGGAGAGTGTGACCCAACTTAGCCCCAGCACATCCTTGGGCCGCCTCCACCCCTTTAAAGGACCCTTGGGCCCTGCTAGGAGTCCTGGGGATGACTTACCTTGCTCAGGGACAATCCCACTCTCCATTAAGCCAGTGCCCCTCTGTCCCCAGGGAGCCATTGCCACACTAGGGACTAAAGTCCTGGTCCAAGGAATGTAGGACAATGAGGAAGAAGAGCGGAGCCTCTGTTCTCAGGCATCCATCTGTGGAATACTGCAAAGCCCGAGTACCATCCACCTCTCACCACATCATTCTCCACACCCCCAGCGCGCTAGCCGAGAGGGCCGTCTGCAGTGATGGACTAGTTCTCTATCTGCACTGGGCAGTAGGAGGGCCATTTAGCCATCTGTGACTAGGAAGCACTTAAAATGTGGCTACCGTGGCTGATGAACTGCATTTTCATTTTTCTTTAATTCTAATTAATTTATATGTACATTTGCTATCGCTACATGGGGCTAATGGCTACAACATTGGGTAGGAGCCCTGGACCATGCCCTGCTCTGCTGGACGCCAGCATCTCACTCAGGCATCGCCAGGGAGAGCCTGAATTCCTTGGGGGCACCCAAAGGGTGCTTTGTGGAGGAGCAGAGAACACCCCTCTCCCTGGATCATGCTCTGTTACGGGGGTCCCTGAGAGTGCTGCTTCTGCCTTCTTGAAAAACGGGCTCTTTGTGTTTAATTACCACTCCTGGCTCTCTGCTGGGCCCATGCGTCCAGCAGGGTCTGGGACTGGGATGCAGCTTCCAGAGACCCATGACTGAAGCTTCGTTACTGGGTAGACTGCTCAGCCCCATCCCCTTTGCTCAGCAGGCATCTCCCCCACCCATCCCCTTGGCTCCCTGCTACTATGCTGGTATTAACCAGCTTCTTCCCCCTAGAAGCTCACAGACTCCTGAGCAGACACAGAAACGGTCGGCTTGGTGGAAGTAGAGCTGAAACCAATGAAGAGACATGGGCAGCAATGGAGAAAGCAATTTTGGTGGTCCTCAAAGTGTAGTGGGCAACACACCCGGCAGTCTGTGTGTTTCTCAAGCCCTGAGTACCGCGGAGCCCTCTCAAGTGTGAGAAGTGCCGGGTGGTGGGTGAGGGACAGGGAATAGGGCTGCCTTCTCAGAAGAGCCTGGAAGCGCTTGCCCTGGGACCTGCAGAGAGGGTGACTGCTGGGGAAGGAGGACATGCCCAGGCACGGGACCCACAATGCATCCCGAAAACCAGTGTGCAAGGCCAGCAGCCCTCCTGATGGATGTTAATCATCTTGGAATCATCATTTTATTGATGTTAGATTGTTTAGACTGCATGGCAAAGAATTCCTTAGAGTTAAATAAATCTGCTCTCTATTTTTATTTATTTTTATTATTTATTTATTTATTTTTTTTTAAGATTTTATTTATTTATTTGAGAGAGAGAGAATGAGAGACAGAGAGCACGAGAGGGAGGAGGGTCAGAGGGAGAAGCAGACTCCCTGCCAAGCAGGGAGCCCGATGCGGGACTCGATCCCGGGACTCCAGGATCATGACCTGAGTCGAAGGCAGTCGCTTAACCAACTGAGCCACCCAGGCGCCCTGCTCTCTATTTTTAGAAGTGTTCTTGGTTGGTCTTGATTTTGTGTTCTGAATTTAACTAAGGATTATCTTTAGACTAATTTTTGAAAGTTTACAAAATTTACCTGACAAACTCATCCAGCCTCTTATCCTTTGATTCCTTCGAAGAAAGCATATAGCTTTTAACGCAAAGCTTCTACTCAAAGATGCACAGCTACGACACTGCTTATTTAAAAACTCTCTTCTCCTAGACTAATTTTATTACTCTATCAATTTTATTTCCCCTGTGGTTCATCTATCTACGCTCTTCCTCCCAAAACCCACATATTTTCTGGCTTTGAACAAGGACACCGGGTAACCAACTTGTTAAAATTGTACAAAGTTAAGGAGGAAGCTCTAAGCAAGAGATTTTCTCCCTTAGCACGTGCTTTCATGCATGGGCGCTACTCTGAAATTTCATGATTTAGTGAAGAAAAGCAGAGGTTTACGGTCAGACAAATTAAGCTTCAATCTTAGCCTTACCTCTTACTAGCTGGTCATTAAACCCTAAGCCTGCCTTTCCTGGGCTATAACATGGGGATAAGGATGTATTGCGGGGGTTAAGTGAAATAATCACGTGTGAAGTAGCTGGCACTTAATAAACACTGTTTGTTTCTTCCTTCCTCTCCTTCTTCGGGTGGAATGTGAAGCTCTCAGGCTCTGAACCAGACTGACCTGAACCCAGCACAACCATGTATTGGCGAACTCATCTCAGTATCCTTATCCTTAGGATGGGAGGTGGTAAAAATAAATCTTCCCTCATAGAGTTGTGAGGATTAAAAATCTTGATACACACGGTGCGCCCGGCTGGCGCAGTCGGTTAAGCACCCAGCTCTTGGTTTCACGTCAGGGTCATGATCTCAGGGTCATGATCTCAGGGTGGTGAGATTGAGCCCCACACCGGGCTCTGTGCTCAGCAGGGATTCTGTTTGAGATTCTCTCTCTCCCTCTGCCCCTCCTGCTCGTGCTCTCTCTCTAAAAATATATAAAAAATCTTTAAAAATTATCTTGATACATGCAAAGTTCATGGAAGAGTGCCTGGGATACAGTAAGCCCTCAACATAGGGTAGCTAGTGTTGGTGATATCATTGTTCTATGCAGTTCTCCACTCGTGTGAACGAGTGAAATCGCCAGATGGGTGATCTGCAGAGAAGCCAGCCTTCCAGAGCACCATCAGCTGAAATAAAGACTCACGTTCCCTCCAGAACATTCTTACCATTTCTTTTTCTTTTTTTTTTTTTTTCATTTTGTCCTAATGGACTTTGATGGTTTGCTGGCTTTATATCACGAAGCAGCCATTTTACTACCAATTCTATGAGATGATTTGGAGAAAATATTTTTTAGGGAGAGGGAACCGGATTGACCAACTGCTTTATTCTCCCACTTTGTTCCCTAAAAGATTTAGGATGACAAAGCTGACGACTCTGATTTTATGTCAATCCAGTATTTTCTTTTTAGATTTTTATCTGTAATCCCTCAAAAAACTAACTGAGCCAAGTCACTGAACTAAATAAACCCAGCTTTAGTTGAGTAGTTCTGTAGGTATTAATACTGTTCAGAAGGAAACCCTGCTTTTACACTGGGGCCTGGACTGTTTTGACAGAAAATTGTAGGGGGTTTAGATAGAGTCCTGCTTAGAGAATCTTGCATTACTTCTCTTACCCGAGGATGAAATCCAAGAAGTTCTCTGCAGAGGTGAATACTCTCCAATAATGAGACTGGGCTCCCAGGAATGGGAAGAATTCCAACCCCTCATGTCGGAATTCTAGGACCTCTTGTCTCCTGTTCTATCACTTAATCCCCACCTTGTTTTTTCTCCCTCCACCAAAGTGGAGGCCCCTAACTGTGGCTTGCTCATCTCTTACCTCTTTGTGGTGCACAGATGGTCACAATTCCAGATTCATCCACTCCTGCAGGACCTTTCCTGGGACAAACCCACCTGCCCAAACCCACCTGCTCAACACTACCTGACGGTCCTTGAGTGACTCATCCATACTACCCATAAAATATCTTACAGATTTTTTCTAAACAGAATTACCTATTGATAGTTCTCAACTCTGCCTGCACATTAAAATAACCCAAGGGGCGCTTAATAAATGCAGAGACCAGGCTCCACCACCACATCAATTGAACCAGATTCTCCAAAGGTAGGGTTGAAGCATCAGTATTTTTCAGAGCTTCCGAAGTTCAGCCAGAGCTGAGACTCACTCCTCCAAATGGATGAAGCCTAAGTGAGCCCTAGCGGCTCAGAACTGGAAATAGAACCATGTCATATGACTCCTTACCCTCAGGTGTAATTGACATATGATAGGCTGCATATATTTAAAGCATACAACTTGATGAGTTGGGACGTATGTATATATGTGTGAAACCACCAGAATAAAGATTATGAACATATCCATCACTTCCACAAGTATCCATATGCTCCTTTATAATCACTGCCTCCTTCACCCCACCCCAGACTCTCAGGGGGATCACTGACTTGTTTTCTGTCACCATAAATTAGTTTTTATTTTGATGAGATCCGAGTTATTATTTGTTTAATTTTTATGATTCATGCTTTTTGTATCAGATTTAAGAAATCTTTGCGAAACCTAAGATCACTAAGATTTTCTTCTGTGTTTTCTTCTAAAAGTTCTGTAGCTTTATCCGTTACATTTAGGTCTATGATTTAGCAGAGGTGAAAAAGCTAAGACTTGTGTGTTTGGGTGACTTGGCCAAAGTGACATGGTGAGTCAGACCCCAAACTGGCCCCATGTCACATGGTTCCTTGTCCTGAGTACTTGCTTGTTATTTATTTTTGGACTTAAGTGTAGAATTGAGTTTATCATATTCTTAATTCATATGTGCAATATCACCAGGAGTCCGAGACAAGTCTCCTATTTTTGATTCGGTTTTTATTAGTTTTATAGCATTCGTTATTTCTTGTTATCTCTGAGCCCAAGCCCTTAATTTTATAATTTGCTCCATAATATAGGGGCTTAGCTTCTAAATTCATTTCCAAGACTTCTTTGCCAATTGTCTTTCTGGCAGGTTCTGCCAATGGGACATACCAGTTGGAGATAAGAAGGCAGGAGGAACAAAAGAACTCCCTTCCAGTTTTCCAGCTCTGGTCAGCACCCTGTCCGCTCCCCGCTCCCCCAGCAGCAGAGGAGAACCACAGCTCCAGCTCCAGTTGCCCTCAGCAACCCAGCACCGGCCATCAACACGGGGATGCCCCTACCCCCGAGCTCTGAGTGCTACACCTGCACAGCAGCCATGGGTTTCCTTCCTTTGAACTCCTAGGTCTGGTAACACCCTCTCCTCCCTTTTGTTCTACCAGCCATAGACGTGATAGGTTTTCTCTGCAGTTACAGTATCTCAGGGCCTTCTTTCTCATTTCTTCACCTTCTAATTCCCCTTGTAATCAATCCCCTGTATTAAATCCTCTCTGTTGAAAACACCTAGAGTGTTTTCTGTTTTCATGACTGGACACTGATTGACACATTATCTCTACTTCTTGCTGCTGCCTAGCCACCTCATCTAGTGGGCTTGTTATATATCTTTGGACATGAATGAATCCTTGTAAAATACAGGGTTTTTTTTTAAATCTGTTGTGATTTTAATTTAAACGAATGCTATTATGCTATATATCTCATTCTGTTTCTTTTCTTTCACCCAAACCCATTTTGCTAAGATCTACTCGTGTTGGTGTTTTGCTTCCAGTTCACTGTTTCTAATTATTGCATAATATTCCATGCTGTGCACCCACATCATTTCATGTATCCATCCCCCTGGAGATGGTTTCTGAGATCATCCCCAACTCCCGACTGCTGCATACAGCTTGGACTTAAAATGTGAACATTTCCTCTTTTTTTTATTTATTTAATTTCAATTAATTAACATATAATGTATTATTAGTTTCAGAGGTAGAGTTCAGTGATTCAGTGATTCATCAGTTGTGTATAACACCCAGTGTTCATTACATCATGTACCCTCCTTAATATGCATCACCTGGTTACCCCATTCCCCTCACCCCTCCCCTCCAGCAACCCTCAGTTTGTTTCCTATGATTAAGAGTCTCTTATGTGAGCATTTCTATGGCATTTAACCTTGGAGTGAGAGCTGGCCAGACATCATTCACTTTCTTCAGTTAAGTACATACTGTACATGAAGAGCTCTGGAATGGCTATACATGGGATGCTGGTGAGTGCCTGTTTCCTCCCATCTTCACCAGTATTTATGACTTGATATTCTCATTTTTGCAAATTTCATGAGCATAAATACAATTTTGCAATTACTTTACATTTCTTTATCAGTGAGTTGAGGTCTCTGTGGACTTGCTAGTCTTAAATCTTCCGCTGTGTGACTTGTCTACACATAGCCTTTGACCATTTTCTCATTGGATTCCTTATGTTTTCCTGTTGGTCTTCGGGAGTTCCTTGTCTAGTCTATTTACTTGCATTAGCTTGAGGCATTGCAAAGACATTCTCTTCATTTGCTGCCCCTCTTTAATCTTTATCTCATGTATCCTTTGTTGAAAACAAAACATGAATATTGTTGTAGCCAATCCATCAATATTTGGCCCTAAGGTTTGTGCTCTTGCATTCTTTTTAAAGAGTCCTTCTCCACCCCAAGGTCACAAGTATATTCTCTTATCTTTTCCTTTATAGCTTCTCTTATAGCTTCATATTTTCCCCTTCCCATGTATAATCCACCTAAAATTCACCTTTTACATAGTATAAGGTAGAGATACTAACTTTATTGTTTTTCTCATAAAGAAGCCCGTATTCCCAATCCCATCTGATCTCTTTCCATTTTATCTGTAGATAAAATGGCCTTCCTCTTTGTGAAAAAATAAATCTCTGCAATAATCGAGCTAAATTCATGATTTTTCTCAATGTTTTAAGTGAGGTCTGACTAAACTAGAACCATAAAAAATAAGAAAGGGAGATGGTCCTGTGGTCCCGGACCCCACCCCGGCTAGTTCCTTCCCTCCCATACAACTCCCCTCACCTCTCACTACCCCCACTGAGGTTCTTGACTCTTGCCAAACATACCTCTGGTTGTCTCCTCGGGTTCCTCCCTCCTGAAGACCCGCCTTCACACACGCCACCGCTGTGGAATGCCCAAGCCAGGCCACTTCCTTCTTCCCTGTGCCACACTCGTCTCTCTGAAGACTACTCATGGGAATCTCCCCAGACCCAACCCTTTCAATGCTTCGTTAACATTGAAGTCTGGGCTCATTAAACTCAGGGTGTGTGCTTGTGTGTGTGTGTGTGTGTGTGTGTGTGTTTGTATGGTCATAAATATCTCTTGCTTTTCATACTTTACAAAACGCTTTCACATGCTCGCTCATGAATCCTATACAGCAGGCTGTGCCGGAAATGTTTCTCCCCTTTACAGATGAGGAAACTGAGGCTCAAAGAGTTTAAATCTCTTAAAATTTGGGGAATCTGCTTAAGCCACACTGCAAGAATAGGGAATGGCTGGGACCAGTTCTTCTGGTTCTAAGTCGAGGAATCACTTAACCTACCATACCCTTTCTTAACATGGGCACAGAGTCTATCTCTACAATTAGATGGATCAGAGTCTCAACTGGTCCAAATGAACTGCAGGCACAGAAGCTATTGCACTTGGAGCCTGGTCTTGCACTCCTGCCCTTTTGTTTGGGACACTTACACTCTGCCTAGCCACAGAGCATGAGTCCTCTTGTAATACTGTGTTCATCCTTGTCATAGCATTCATCACAATTATAATCAAATTACTCCTGTGCCATTAGTCTAACATCTGCCTCCCCACACGTTCTATGCCTTGTTCATAACTGTACTCTCAATGCCAAGTTATGTACTCAAACAAGTATTTGTTGAATGTATGAATGAATGAATGTTTCCTGTGCCTTCTCAGCCACTGCCTGGGTTCCTGTGTTAAATGAACCAAGCACCCATATTAGCAATGCTGACACCCATCCGACTTCAAGCTCTTCTACCACCCAAGAGCCTTACTACAGTATATCTCTTTCAGGTGGGCACCTGCATTTGCCGTACACATTTAGGCAGAAGTCTAACCATGGCCAATACTACAACCAGGACATTTCCTCCAGCCCAGGTTCTGCCTGATCCCTGCCTGCTCTCCCTTGCTGGGCCCACCTCTCCCAACTCTGCATCCCAGTACACCCTGTGTTCAAGGCCTCTCAAATCAGAATCCTCTGTGGTTCCTTCTAGAACCCAGCTTCATGGTCTGCACAAAACAGACTCTCAATAGATGACAACAAATAATGAGCTCTTTATTCATCTTGGCAGTCAGATTTCTAATCTGTCTCATAGATATGAATGGCAAACACAGCTGATTGGTAAGTAGGAAAAAATGCTTCCCACTTCCAGTAATGGACCTACCCCCACCGATGTTCAGAAATGTCAGCCATCAGAGAACAACACACCAGTGGTAAACAGTATCTCTTGAATGACTACTCTGGAAAGAAACATGGCTCCAAGCATTCCACAGGATGGAGCCTGGTCAAGAGAACTGCTAGAATATTCTTCCAGAGCACCCAGGTCCTGCCTAGGTGAGCTTTCTATCAGATAGGGCTACCAAATACTGAGACACTGAGACATGTACAGGAAGACACACTCACACGTACACACGCACACACATGTGCACACACACAGAATTAATTTAGAATGGCAAGGTGGTTTGTGACCTAAGTTTTGGAGTCAGAACAGAGTTTAAATTCTGCCCCTAACATTTCCTAAGTAGTTTATCTAAAGCAAATTACTTTTCTGACTTTGTTTCCTCATGTACAAACTGGTACCATAATGCGTACCAGAGGCTGTTGCAAGGATTACATGAGATAGATAAAGCTCTAGGAATACAGTAAGGGGCAAAGAAGTGGTGGCTGTTAGGAACATCAGCACTGGCTTTTTAACACTTCAAAGCTGAGTATGTAGATGCTGGGATGATGCACAATAAAGATGACAAGGAAGGGATCTGGGGAAAGGCAAGCTCAGAGCTGGGTATGGGGAAAGGGGAAGAAACTGGCTCGGAAGAAAGAAGTGAAGAGGATGGGTGTTGGAGGTGGGAGTGAGGACCCTCAAGGACACAGTGAGGAGTAGGCTCAGCGGCAGCCCGGGCTCTTGCTGTGGTCACTGCTGAGTAGTCCCAGGGGGCAGTCTTGCATTGCCTCCAGATCTTATGTAATTACTTACTTAAAAAAAAACCCAAAAAAACTTTCCACTAAAGTAGCCCTGGATATCCTGCCCAGCAGCCTGTGAGGCTCTGGGGGGTGCCAGGCTGACTCATGAAGATACCCTGCCTTTGAACACACCCTCCGATCCAGTCATCATCTCATCCTGCTCAGGGCTCAACGGGACAAAGCTCGTTAGTGAGGTCAGCGAGAGGCAGATACCTCTAAGGTTCACAGGGAAAGCAGTTCTTATCTTGCCTCTTGTCTTTTAATTTTAATAAGCCAGAGGAAATCTTTCTGTGTCCCAAAGTCTTGCTTGCTTGGGGAAAAAATAATATTTAAAGACTTGCTATTCCAAATGTGGTCCATAGATCAGCAGCATCGGCGTCCCCTGGGAGCTGATTTCAGGGTCCTATTCCAGACCTACTGAAAAAGAATCTCAGGGGGTAGGGAGGGGGCCTGTTCCCAAGACTTGGTGTTTTTAACAGACTCTCCAGGTGATTCTTATGCACACAGAATTTAAGAAGCCTTAATTCAGGCACAGGTTAGACACATCAGCCTCTCTTGAGCTCACTTGTATCACCCCCAGCTACTTTTCACCACGTGATTAGGAAGAAGTCTATTTCTATTCAAGGGCACAGGAAGGTCACTCTAAAACTCAGTTGCCAAAGCCTTCATTCCAAAATATAGAAGATTTTAAAAGAATTCCACTGTGGATCAGGGAAGAATAGTCATAATATAAATTGAGCTTTAGAAATGTAGATATTTGGACTGATCTACTATCTCAGAATTCTCTAACTGAAAGCAAGAGAAATGGAATCTCACTGTCTCAAACACAAAAAGAAGTTAGTAGAAGACACAGGACTATAGAATCAGAATCCGAAGAAATAGTCTAGAATGGCCAGGACTGAGGCAGACCCCAGGTAACAGGAACTCATGGACAGTCGGGATAGGGAGCCACTACAGGGATTATTTGACCTCAGTGGCTTTCTAGAGCTGCCATCTGTCCATTCAAGATGCAAATTCCCGAGAGGGTCTCTGATTGGCCAGGGCACAGCCACACGCCAAGCGCTGGCAAGTGAAAGGCAGGACTCCTGAGTCGATGACTCCAAGAGTGCAGTGTAATGGGTGCTGGATGATTCCTCCAAGCTCAGTCAGGTCCAGCTTCCAGACATGAGTGGATGAAGAGGATAGGCAAAACAGTGGATGTGCCCTGCCTCCCCAGCCTGGCTGGGTTTGACTGGACATCGGCAGGAGCAATCCAGATGTGCAAACCTTAAGAGAGATGAAAGAAAATATGAACGTTCTCCTAGGGAGGCTGGGGGAGTTGAAAAGCTAGGAAAACAGAGTGGAGACAACAGCACGATTAGGTGTAGTTGTGAAGGCCAAAGAGAATGACCTTAGGTAATGACTTCAAGAAGCCCAGCTCCTGGAAGCTGGCAGAGGCAGATGAGCTGTGATCCTAAGAGAGAGCGAGGGAGGCACAAATTCAAAGAGGTGTCTGGGGGTGACACCCACAGAGAACGCCTTCGTTCCTGATGGAGCCCCTGTCGGGACAGCAGGCACTCCAACATACGTCTGTGGTCTGAGCGCCCGGTAAGAGAGGACATCACTCCTCTGAACAAGGGTGTGGTGGTCCTGGAGTGGGGTGGCCAGGGGGCATGGAAGGAGGCCCGTTGGTTACATTTGGGCTCTAGGTGTGTGCAATAAGACAGCAAGGATGCGAAAATGGCAACCTTACTTACCAGAATGTTCAAGAGACCGCACCCTGCACTGCCAGTGTGTAAGGGCTTACAGACCTTGATATTTTTAAACAGAAATGTTGAATATATCAACTTCTATCATTAGATAAAAGCTGACCACAGCTATTGAAACCCAATTAAAGGCACTAGAAAATATGTAAAAAGTAGAAAAACTGCTAGCATTTAACGAGCACCTGCTATGTGACAGGCATACTACTAAACAATGTTATCTCATTTAATCCCCCAAACAACCTTAAGACCTCTGTTCTACAAATAAGATTTTAGGTGACTTGTATGTGGTTATGCAGATAATACATGCAAAGCCAGTGTTTGAGTCAGGCATGTTTAACTGCAAAGCCTATACTCAATATTACATCAGCAAAGTCTTTACTATTATTCAAGTTACTAACAAATTGAATCATACAAGTTTCTACAAGACACCACCAGAAATAAAGCTTTTATAACACTGAATGAATATATATTATTGTACAGATAGATGAGGAAACACTTGTATCTCTCTATGGTATTTAATTTTTATACATAGTAGTTACTTAAGGTACATGGTAGGTAGTTTATACATAGTTGTTTAATGCCTAAGCATTCATAGAGATATGTATGGTTGGAGCTAACAAACTATATATGGTTATTTTATCATCTTATTTCCTTTTAGCTGGCCAAATTTAAAGAGAACCCATCAAAAATTATATACCTCAAATACACTTGGCCAACAGTGGGATCAAACACCATGAAAACCTGAAGCTTCTCTAAGAAGAAGCTTGACCTGTTTGAACACCAAATAAGGCAAGGCCAATGGCTTCGTGTTTATTACACACCCACTCCCGTGAAGCAAAGTGAGGATGGTCTGTGAGAACCGACCAACTTGATCACTGTCCCAGGCTGATTTCAATAATGAGACCAAGGCTCTGCAGTTCACCCACTGTGACTATTTATTTCCTGAGGCCACCACACCCTGTCACAAAGTCAATGGGGACCAGCCCTTGAGGTTCTGAGGTCCTTCCAGGGGATGTGGGGGGCAGGGTGTGCAACAAAGAGCAGCAACAGACCCAAGGCTGTGAAAAGTCCTTGCAGGGTGGGGTGGTGGGATATTAATAATGGTTTCCTCTAGCAGAGCCTTCATTTGGCAGAATCGAGGTCGTCAGTCTCTCTGACATCTTCAAGAACACTGGGACCCACAGCCCAGAGGCCTACAGCCTAAGTTCTAGGCACAAGGTGCTCTCCAGAGTGTGTTCACCCCGCTTGGCCGGGCCAGGAAGGATGCCCCAACAATGATCACACCGTTGGACGGCATTTTTCAGCATTTTCTGCCACACCAAAATGCTGACATTCCAATTCGAGATTTGTAAGCTGATGAGTCCCAGCCCCGGCCCACGCCCAAGGAATCTCCTCTTCTTGCCCCCTCCATCCGCCCACACAGACTCGCTCCCCAGTGGTACATCCACGCGCCCCACCCCCCCCCAGCCTCCCCCCAAGCCATTTAGAGAGCACAGTCTCTGCACGTGATTTCATCATGCTGCTGATGCAAGTGCTTAGCATTGGGCTTTCTATTTGGCTGGTGCTGAAGAAATAGCTAGGAAAATGCTAAATAAAACAATTTCTGAGAACAGCTGTACAGGAGAATTTTGCGCCCCTAATTTAGGGAATCTTGTTGGCTCATACCTTGAGGTGCAGATAAACATCTGCTTTTTAATGCCCACCGCAGATTAGAAGCGTGTGAGCAAAGTATCTGGTGCATAGTAGGCTCAATAAATATTTACCTAAATGAATGAATAAATTCACTGAAGAATGCATGCAAGGAAAGGAAGGTTATAATATGCATTTCAGCAGCCCTCAGATGAAGAGAAGTCAATAGTGAGATTGTGGACAAACTGCATTTCACCCTGAAATCCACTCAAAATCCACAATCCCACCAGCTGCACGAATAAATAAAAGGCTTCTATGTATCACTTCAGTGTCATCGTACTATATTATCAGAAAATCAGTTATCTTTACTTGACTTTTAAAATTATTGATCTTTTTCAAAGAAGAGGCCCCATTCACAAGAAACTTTGGAATAGAACTTAACTGCAAACAAATGTACTTTAATTCTGTCCTTGTAGATTGCAAAGGTCAGACTACTTTCTAAGGTCTGGCTTTTCTTTAGTGAGGAAGATGTGCAAATCAGGAATTAAAACGATAAAGTCGGACCTCCTTGTCTGGAAGCACGGCCTTTCTGATTTTTAATAGGCCTCTTTTCCATTTGGTTTGAAATAAAGTGGCCCCAATTATTTTAGAATCCTTTAAAGGAAAAGATATCCATAAATTAAGCTACAGACCTCTCCTGATTTCCCAGAGAAATTAAATTCTTACCTTAAATGACTTAAATCGCATTGCGCACAAGCAGACAAAGCTCCCTTCTGCAGGGTTACAAAAGATGGGCACAGCAGCACAGAATTTTGGAGCTAAAAAGATAAATAGAAATAGATATAAACACACACCCCACTAGCAAAATTCAATAGTAAGATCAAAGCTAAACTTTCTCCTTCACAGAGTTCCTGTTAAGATTTTTTTTTTCCCTCTTCTACACCATAATCTGAGTCTTGGATACTTTCGTTCCTATTCAGCCTCAAGATCAAACAACTCACACACATCTGCTGGGGTAGGTTTTTGTTTTTTTTTTTTCTTTTTTAAGGCATTCAATAATTGATGGGGGTGAGGGGAGAAGAGGAGTTTGAACATCGACATAAAGGCAACAGCAAAATACCCCATCACATTCCTTCTGCCCATGAAAATGAGGGGCCCGGGGGGAGATGAGTACACGTGAGGATATAAATGTCTGTACAAGGTAACCCCAACATGTTCCAAAGAGAGAATTTTAGTATATGTGCTGCCGAAGCGAGCACCCAAAGAGAGAATTGTCTCAAAATATGCGCCCTACCATTTAAAATGATCTTTTCTTTTTCAATAGAAAATAGCAGTTTAGGGCGCCTGGGTGGCTCAGTTGGTTAAGCGACTGCCTTCGGCTCAGGTCATGATCCTGGAGTCCTTGGATCGAGTCCCGCATCGGGCTCCCCGCTCGGCGGGGAGTCTGCTTCTCCCTCTGACCCTCCCCCCTCTCATGCTCTCTCTCTCTCATTCCCTCTCTCAAATAAATAAATAAAATCTTTAAAAAAAAAAAAAAAAGATACCCCAGGCTCTAAGGCAGACACTCCTCAGCCTTTTGGTCCTGAACTGTTTGCTCCATATAAGAAGCTATCCTCGGGGAAGCCTGGCTTGGCAAGGAGCCTGCTTCTCCCTCTGACCCTCCCCCCTCTCATGTGCTCTCTCTCTCTCATTCTCTCTGTCTCAAATAAATAAATAAAATCTTTAAAAAAAATAAAAATAAAAATAAAATAAAATAAAATAAAATAAAATAAAGAAAATAGCAGTTTATTTCATCTCTTTCCAAATGGAGTCCTGCCCCTGGCCTGTTGTGAGAGCAGTGAGGTCAGAGGCCTGGCCCTGGGAAGTCTGCAGGCTCACACGGGAGCTAGGCGTGTACACACGTACGAGTGAGCAGAACGTGGCCACTAGTCCACAGGGATCTTTTGTGAAGGGGAAGGGCAAGAAATGCTGGTTTATGACTAGGGAATGCAGGAGGCTTCTTGGAGGAGGTGGCATTCAAACAGGGCTTCGGAGGATACATAGGCTCTTGCTGGAGAAGCTGACGGAACATGTCCCCAGCAGAGGGACTGGTAGGATCCAAGTGGTCCTGATAAATTACAGGCATGTTCAGGGTCCAGGGTAACTGGGGTGTAGGCGCTGTGACTGGGAAGGCCATGGAGGCCAGTAAAAATTCTGGAGGTGGGATGGAGGATCAAGGACACCATATATGACGATTTATTTTTATTTACATTTATTCCTCATTTCACCTTTCCTCTAGTCCCTGTCACTCCCTGTCCCCACCCATCCTGAATATGATCCTTCTGTCCTTCAGATAACGAGATTCTGCAAAATCTAGGGTCCTCTGTTAGAAACGATGCGGCTTCAGAAGAGCAGTGTCCAAGGATGAGATATCAAAACAACGTGTGCCGTACCAAGCCGAAACGCACCCCCAAGAGGCAAGACTTCCTAGGCTGTTCTTCCGCTGCCTTCTCTGGGACACAGTTTCTCCTCCCAAAGCCATGAGCCTCTGCTGTTTAAGGGGCACCTGCCTGGCTTCTCTGCCCTTCTTACAGCCCACAGTATTAGTCAGGTTAAGTAATGTCAGCTGCCGAAACAACCACCAAATCTCAGTGGCTTTAATATGATGAAAGTTGATTTCTTGCTCAAGCAAAGTCCCATGCCGGTCAGCAGCTCTCCCAAGCGACTCTGCATCAGCCTTAGGGACCCGGGCTCCTTCTATCTGCCACTAAACTGTGGTGAGAACTTCCGCAAACCGCTTCCCTTCTACAGGCTTCAGAATCATTTACAAGGCGGTGCTAATAGTTCTTGCCCACCTACCTGACACTACCACTGTGACTGTCAAATGCTTAGTAAACAACCACTATAATTATGAAGCAATTCGCATATATTAAATTCTTCTTATGCAAAGACACTGTGCTGCGTGTATAAGCATTATTTCATTTAATTCTGGTAAAAGCACAGTCACAAAAGTCCTCCCACTATTATTAGAAGGCTAAATGCGTTTGTCTTTGCATTCATGCAACATCATCGTAAAAGAATATTCTTTGAACATATCAAGTATCCTCCCACCCCAGCGCCCTGCCCTTGCTAATCCCTCTGATTTTTAATAGGCCTCTTTTCCATTTGGTTTGAAATAAAGGTATGGGACTGCTCTGGCCCAGGTATGAGTGTGGCTCCGGCCCAGGTATGAGGGTGGCTTCTCCTCTCCCTCCACTCAAGTCTGTATGCTCTCCCACTCAAGTTGGAGAAGATGTTTTTACCCACTCGATCCGAAGTACCACCCCTGTCCCATCATCCTTCTTCATCCTCTCTCCCCATTGGATTGTTCTTTATAGCATTTTAACCCTCTGACATCTGGGGAATTTACATGAGAATTTACTGCCAGCATCCCCCAACTAGACTGTAAGCCCCATGAAAGCAGGGACTTGGCTTGAAACCTTTACTGAGGTATCTCCGGTGCCTAAAACAGAGCTTAGCACGTAGTAGGTGCTCAGTAAATACTTGTTGAGCCAATGTGATCCACTCCTTATTTTGTGCTGCAAATTATCATGGGAAAATGGTCCCTTGTTACTTGACTTTTCTTCTTCTGCAGAGGAGCTGGATCAAAATACAACCATGGTATCTTGAGAGCTTAGAGTCTAAAACATTGACCCCCTTCAGGCTTAGGGGAAAGAAATCGACCAGCTGCGACTTGTCAGTTCTCTCCTGGTGAAAGATTAGAGGGGGAGCTCGCTCTCTTCCAGCCAAGTCCCAGGCATCCGGGTCGCCTATGCAAGCCGTAATCAAGTTATCATATCTAGCCCCTGTCTCCTGGATCCCGTCACTTTTGAATGAGAAAAAATTTGCAGACAAATTTCTAGCAGCAGGAAATTGGTGCTCTCCTGCAAGGCTGCCTGAAAAGCACCTGCAGCATCAGCAGAAGCCCTCCCACTCCTGCTGGGAGGCAGCTCCAAGCCTCTGGCTTCCGGACTGGGGGGTTCTCTGCTCATTCACTTCCAACCCACCTGCCCCTTGGGGACACTGCTCTGGTATGGGTACTGCCCTGGGCCAGGACCGGGTGGACCCGGAAGCCCACGTCCAGGCCAGTGACGTCTCCTTAGTGGGCTTTGCTGAGTTGCTCTGGTCAAAGGAGAGGGGTCTGCCCGGAGATCAAGAAGCCTACCACCACCAGCAAAACCTGCCCTCCTCATTGTTCCCAGGCTAAGGAGCATTTGATTAAGTACCAGGAAAGTTCACTTTAACTTACAAAAAAACAAAAAACATTCAGCTCTTCCAGGAAGGAAGGGCTGTGCTGGCCTCGGCTTTATATGCGCCCAGCCATTTTCACTTTTTAGTGAAAACTGCGAGAAAGAAACAAAAAACACTTTGCCCCTTCATCAGAAAGGAGATTTTTTTTTTTTCCCCGACGAGAGAGAGTTTTGCTGGAGAATAGGAGCCGGGAGGATAAAGATATTGGCAGAGCTTAATGCCATAAATCTGATTAATTTACCTTGTGACACTCTCAACAAAAAAGTTAAGGGTCAGAGTCTTGCCTGCGAAGTGACCTTTCACCTGCAGCCAAGGCGGTCACAATGGGGGCCTGAGCCGCCTTTCACAGCTACCTGCTGCTTCCTACAATGAGATTGGACACAGTTTTCAACATGATGGAGGACACCTCTCGAGCAAGCGGTCTTTGTTCTTTCTGCCTGTGGAGTGGAAAACATCCAGGTCACCTTCACCTTCCAGCGTTCAAATAGGACCAGACAAGAGCTTGCATCTCTGGGACAGAGAGGAAGGCAACCGAAATAGAGAGCTTTCTTGATGACTCATGGCGTGAACATATATTGAATAACTTACAGAATATACAACTACGAATAAATCTTGGCCCTTGCCCTCAGGGAACACAGAGGACTGTGTCACTCATGAAAATGGGATACAACCAATGCCTCCCAGATGGGCGGGTCTCAATGCACGGTCGTGGGACCAGTGATGGAGTGACCTAGGAGAGGAAGACCTCATAAGAGCCGGAGTCTGGAATCCCCAGATGGAGGAAACTCAGAGAATGATCTTCACATCCGTCTCTTAAATTACGCCAATACACATAAGGAGTGGTGAGTCAGGTGGCCCTCCGTCTTCTCACACTTACGTGAAAACTGTCTCAGACCCGTCAAGATCTCCGGAGGCTTTCACAGCCCCCTGCGGGCCCGGCTGGAACGTGCGGCCCCACGGAGCACGCTTGCAGAGACATCCCTGTTCCTGCATGTTGCCACTCGGCGTTGCCAGCAACGCCTGCAGCTCGCTAGTTTCACGTTTCATCTCGGCTTTAGCAGAATGTATTAATAGAGGGGAACATCTGGCAGAATGGCATAACGAAATGGGAACCAGACGCTCCGTCAAGCGCCACTGAGAGCTGTTTATCCGTAGAATTAACCTTTTGTTCAACATTTGTTTTGTGGTGGGGTTGTGCTGTGTTTTTAAAGTCGCATGTCTCCCCGTCTCTTCTAAAGACACCCACTTTTTGCTGATTCAGCACTTCTCGTGCCTGGCAGAAGGCTGTTCCGAACAGCTGAGAGCCATAGAGGCTGGAAACCCCTCCAGCGGGCCGTTGAATCGGGCCCCCCCGTAGACTGACGAAGCCCCAGATGGGCCCAGGTGGGCTCGTGTGAGAATCCCAGGCAGGCCCAACTCCATCTGCATGCTGAAATTGTGTCTAGACAGGAGGCCAGGCACGCTCACTTTCCAAATTCACTTTGAAACAGCTTCAAGTGCAAAATGAATTTATTGCTGCAGAAAGGTCTCCAGCACGCAGGCAAAACACCAGGAAGCAGTCAGGAAGGAAGGAGGGCAGGAGGGAGGGAAGGAGGGAAGAAAGGAAGGGAAGGCAGGCAGGCAGGCAGGGAGGAAGGAAGGGAGGAAGGGAGGGAGAGATCGAGAGAGGGGAAGGAGGGAGGAGCACTCACCAGACAGCGTCTGCACCAAACTAGCAGGGATTCTTCCATGCCTACCTGGTCTCCTGCTGACACTGGTGATAGAAGCCCCTTCCGGGGACACTGACCATCAGGCGGGTCATCCCTCATGGCTCAGCTCCAAGAAGGAACAACAAATCCTCACATGTCGGACTAGAGGCAGCCCCTTAGGGATCACCAAATAGTAGACACAAGCCCAACAGGAGGTTGTCGTTTTGCCAGGGTTCGCGTGGAAGCCCGAGGCGTAGAACAGATCGCTGTGAACTGGCTCTGAGTGAAGCAGAAGTAGGAGGTGACCGGGAGCGCACTCCCTGAGACATTTCTTCCACCCTTCCCACCAGTACCGAGGTGACATGTGTGCCTGGGGAGCCCCCATTTCCTGACTCTACAGAAGAGGAATGGAGGTTTCTACCATTATAGGAGGAGCAAAAGGAAACGAGTTTGAGGCTGCGGGTCCTCTCCACCGTGGGCCCTAGCCCCAGCTGGCGGACACGCACTGCATGCAGCTGACTCATCCCAACACCACCTCGAGCCCCAAACTCAGACAACCAGACTTCATCTGGGTGCCATATGTCTGGCATCTTAGAGTCTTCATTTTACATTGAAAATATAAACCTCACAATAAGGGAAAAGCTAAATTCATTCAATGCTTATTCAATGAAGGGTTTATTTGTGATTTATTAATTTTTTTTTAAATAAGAAAACAAAGAGAACAACAAAACAACAGATCACATATTCTCCAAGCAATTCACATGGCCTCATGCCAGTGTTGGGCCTATCTTAAATAGGATAGCCTTGACATGTTGAAAGATATATTTCAGTAGAGAAATCAATGAAAGAACTTGATACAATTTGAACAGATGAATAATGTGAGCAAAAGATGTTCCCTGGCTCTGAGGAAACATTGTTTTGGAAGATTATCCAGACTTGCAATTTAATACCAGATGTTGGCATCTGGAAAGACCCTGATTTGACATTTTGGCAGGAGAAATGAAGAAAACAGAAATGGCGGTTAAAAAAAAAACTGGAAGAAAGGATTGTTGCAATAGCCCAGGGGAGCAGTCCCGGAATGTCAGAAAGCATGAGTTTCTCACCCATGATACTCAAGTGATGTCAAGGGCAGCCTGGGCCCTGGAAGGTTCTGGAAGGGTATCTGAGGGTGAAGAGGAGGAAGATTCTTTGGTGAGCCCCATGAGGCAGTCAAGGGCAGGGGGAAGCAGGCCAGAGAGTAAGGTCGGTGCCTGTGATGTGGCCGCAGGGCCCAGAGGAAATGGCTCTCCAAACCTGCTATTACAGCTGTGTGGTCGGGCCCAGCCTGAGAGCGAGGCGCTGGCAGAGGCCACGGGAACCTGGCTGACCCAGCCGTCCCCACCGTCGGGAACAGGCAGCAGTTCTCCCAAGTTCTGGATTCCAGACACTCCACTGCAAACTCGCTCTGGCAGAGTCCTGGGCTCCCACACCCTCTTCTCAACCCAGATAGAGTACTGATATTATACTGTGGCTAAAATGTCCATTCAAAAAAAATTTTGTTTTGAGCTATAATTTCCACGCAGTGAAATACTCAGATCTTAAGCGTTTGATCAGGTTTGACAAATAAATACGCTCATGCCCCATAGCCTGGTCAAGACACAGACCCATCTCTATCACCCCAGAAATTTCCCTCATGCCCCTTGCTAGCCAGTGCCCCTCCATATACACAGAAGGTAACCACGGATCTGATTTCTCCCACCACAGGTCTGAGTCACTACTGTAGAACTGTATAGAAATGGCACCATACCCTGTGTCTTCTTTTGTGTCTGGTTTCCTTCACTCAGTAGGTGCTTGAAATTCATGCATGTTGTTGCCTGTAACCCTAGGTCACTCCTTTGTTTTCTTTCTGAGTCGTATTCTACTGTATGGACATAGCACAAATATCATAATTTACTGTCTATCCATTCGCCTGTTGTTGGACATCTGGGATGTACTCAGTTTTCAGCTATTATGAACAAAACTGCTATGAGCATTTGTGTGGACATATGATTTCATCCTTCTAGAGCAGATACCAAGCAGTAGAATTGGTGGACCATAGGGTGCATGGATGTTTGATTTTTTAAGAAACTGATGAACAGAGTCCCAAGGTCGCTGTTCAGAAGTTCTTGTGGAAAGTATGAATAGCACGGTGGTCCCGTGCCTCGGCGTGTGTGAATGAATGCACTGCTACAGTGTGCAGGGGGACACGTGGAGTGTGACCATGGGCATGCTAGCCTGGGAGTGGGGACATCTGAGTCATGTTTCTGCTGAAGCGTCTGGGTCTCGGTTTCCTCTTCATTGAGTGAGGCTGTTAAAGAGATGCCACCCAAGGCTATTTCTAGCTGACATAATGAATCTTCTATTTTATCACGTCCTAGGAAGCAAAACAAAAATCTATTAGTAACCATTCTCTTTGAAAGCCAATATCTGATTTGTAACCTCATAGAGTGACTAGATTTGTCATCTAACAATTTCAGGCCCTGGGTCAGTTCATGATACCTTCAAATGAAAGAGCAGAAAATCCCATTCAAACTGGCTTAACCAACAGTGAGGAGTTATTGGCTCATGGACTTGAAACGAGCCCAGAGGGAGAGGCCGGGGTCAAGCATGGAACCACCCAGTTTCCACTCCCCTTCTCTGCTGTGCTCTTGGCTTTGCTCTCCTTTCTGTGATGGCATCACCCTTCGTGTGATAACAAGATGGCCATAGTTCCAGGCCTTACTGTTACACACAAGAGAAGAAATCCTATCCTTTCCAGTGGGATATCCTTTTCTAGAAATTCCTTGAAAATTTCCCCTTACGTCTTGTTGGCCTGCCCTAGGTTACGTGCCTTTTCCTAGCCAAGCTCTGTGGGAAGGATACTGCCATGAGATTATTGACATAGGCCTAGATTTCTGGACCAGTGATCCATTAGACTTCTCAGCCCTACTAACAAGGCTGGCATGAGGCCAGTTTCTCCTAAAGTATGAGACTGTATGGTGATGGAACAGACATGCCCCAAAAAAGGGTGTGCGTTTGAATATTTAGCAGGCAACCAGTATCCACACAGAACCCTTCTTCACAGGTATAGGAATGTACCACCTGGCCCTTACCCGGGGCTAGCGGAATCTTATGGGATCACACAGAAGACCCAGAATCAGAGGCAATTTGAGAATTGTGGTACATTAAATATGATCATGAATACTTTGTGGCTTCTCATACCAAATGGCGGAGTCTTTCTCCATCCCTTGAACCTGGGCACCAGAATAGGGCAGAAGCAATATTGTGCTCGATCCCCTGGGCTTGCAGCTTCTTCTGTTCACTTGCAACACTCCCCACACCATAAGCAGAAACCTGGGCTCGATGACTGAATGATAAGAAACCACAGAGAGATGAACTCCAGCGGACAGCCAGCACCAAGGCCCCAGATATGTGAGTGAGCCATCACAGAGCCTCCTGTTCTAGTCAAGCTGTCAAAAGACTGAAGTCGATGAGTTGCTCAGGGCCCAGCTGAGCTCAGTCAATCAGTAGAATCATGAGAAAGAATAAATCATTGTTGTTTTAAGCCACGACGTTTGGTATGGTTTATTATATAACAATAGGTACCTGAGTCAGGAAGGGCCTTCAAAACTTCCCATCTCTCCAGTGGGTGATTGTCCACTGAGCCTGTTAGGTACACTCACTATTTGCTGAGGTGTATGAGGCATTCCTTCTATTTTTGGAGAGCTCAAGGAGGATGTTTTCCTACTGTGGAGGCAGACTCAGTCTCCTAATGCTTCCATCCCTCAGCCTTAGCTTCTTGCTGTTCACTGGGGTGCTAGAGAGCAAATTCAACCCCTCAACTATATGGAAGCACTTCAGCCATCTGGTCACCCTCATCTAGCCACAAAAGATCATCCTTCTCAGGCTCTGCAATCCTACCCGTCAGCTCTTTTCTATTGCTGACGGATTGAAGGACAGTGGGTCTAGAGGGCCAGGAGAGGTAGGTGGATGTTGCAATGACCGGATGATGCCATGAGGGTATCCCGAAACCCTGGAGCCATGGCCAGAACATCCCCCAGGCAGGGGCTGGCCAGATCTGTGGATGTACCAGCCAACTTGATTACTATAAAGGTGGGCGTCTGGAGGAGACAGTTTGCCGGGCTGCTGGAAGCCAAATGGGGCCTGAAGGAGAGGGTGGCAGGGTACCTGAGGGGGAGGACTTGGGGCCCAGGGACTGCTTCTATGTGGGCAGGAGAGGAGCAGGAGGTGGTGGGGGGAGAACAGGAGATATTGGGCCCCCACCAGGGGGTGTGCAAAGCAGAAGAAATAGGCAGGCAAAAGGATCCAGAGAAATGGGGCCAGCAAGAAGGGTAGGGCTGGTACCTGATGGCTGCTGCAGGAAGGTCCATGGTGCATCAGCCTGGCCTGGCAGACAGGCACCACCTGTGTATTCCATGCCCCGGTGGGACTGGTCCATGGACAGGGCAGGAGAGGCCACCCGCTTGACAGTATCTCAAGCTGGCCCTGGCCCTCTTGTCCCCCCTGCTGCCTTGCTGTGGGAGTCCTGGGCTACTGGCAAGCAAGCCTCAAGTCTCCCAGCAGAGAAGTAACAAGTGGCTATTGGCCCTAGGCACTCAGGGTGCTCACTGAGTACGTGAGCCTACCCCAGTAGCCCTCAGCTGCCAGAGGACCGAATCACATTTCTTTCTTCTCTTTATGCTGTGAAGCATACTTGAGCACAGAGTTTTCAGGAGGCCTCAATAAATATTTGTCATGAGAAATCTGCTGCAGTCAAACAGAAACTGCATGTTGACGCTCTTGGATGAGATTACTTCAAGCTACTTCTCAGCTGCCCCAGGTTCTCAGAGACCTCTGGCAGTCAGCTTCTCTGCCCCACCTCTGTGGGCCTCAGCAGCTGAGGGGGTGGTTCCTAGGGGCCCCGCCTTGGACTGGCATGTGGAGGGTGCTCTGTCGAGGACACAGTGTGTCATAGGTGGAGGCAATGGAAAGTGTGTCCAGGACCTGACTCCTACAGCGGACTCCCCTGCTGCCTGAAGCCCTGCTTCGCAGTAGTGACAGGAAGCTCCTCCCAAAGCCCCAGGCCAGACCACAGCCTCCGAAGCCCAGAAGTCCCACAGGTGTGGAGAAGGAAGGCAAACTTTGCTGTTCTGTGGGGAGACCAATGCCCTCCTCAGGGCATAGGCACGGGTTGGGGGTTGGGGGGACTCCACAAGGAGGCTTCCTGGGGAAACACAATGGTGTGAGGAATAATGGTGCCTGAGCTGACTGTGGGGGAGGAAGGAGACCAGCCAGACAGGAGGAATATGGGCCCTAGAACTAACTGCCATCCACTTTCCCTCCTTCAGCCATTCTCATAAGAACGCTATGCCTTAACTTTTCTTGGTTAGTCTATCATAATACAAGCTACTGCCCACAAACTCTCCCTATCCCCTCACCCTTAGGGCATATGTTTACCTGAGTTTTTTACATTTTTCTCCTCACAAATGATTTTCTATCTCCACATCCCTTGGTCTGGAAATGAGAAAATAAATTAACAAGCGATTACAGAATAAATGTTACCACCCTTCCTTTAGAAACTGTATCAAGAAATCATTGGAAATCTTTCATGGAAATTACAGGAATGCACACAGCTTAAAATATAATGAGCACAAGGATGAAGGCAGATAAGTCTGGGAACTCTCTCGGCTCTGCGTGTGCGAGGCACTTGTAAACGACTGGGGACCGAGCTTAGTGAGGCCACTATTCCCACCATTTGCCTTGACATATAAAGATGCCTTTAATAAAGATATGGGGAGGGGCGCCTGGGTGGCTCAGTTGGTTAGGCAACGGACCTTTGATTTCACCTCAGGTCATGATCTCAGGGTCAAGGGATCAAGCCGGCTCCGGCCCACCCCCACCCCCTCCCCCCCTTCCTCCCCCCCTTCCCTGCCTCCCTCTTGTTGAGCTCAGTGCTCAGCACAGAGTCTGGTTGAGATTCTCTCTCCCTCTGCCCCTCCCCCCCAAAATAAATAAATAAATCTTTTTTTTAAAATAGCGATACAGTGAGCAGAGAGGCAGCTTTTCACCTGGGATGAAACTATTATTTTGTAAACTAATCCTAAAAAGTCGGGCCATCCCACAGTATGTTGGGGGAAAGAAAGGGATTTCGTTTATGGCATCAGAATGCTGCATTACCAAATCTAAATACAGTTTTTGATAGCAATGAAGAAAGTCTCCTCCAGGGAACCAGAGTTCTCTCCGATGAAGAAACTGAGGCCTGGAGTTCTAAGCGATTTATCCAAAATCAAAGGCATCTATTATCTCTGCTCTTCAGACCACAGAATCACCACGCTTCCAATCAGAAGGCATTAAAGCCCAATTCGTTTGTCTCAGGCAAAGAAAAGGCTGAGCGCGACCCGGGTGCCAGGAAGTCAGAGTGTTGTCACTGCATCTAACTGTTGGCACGTCAGCCCCACCAAATGTTGCAGCACGATAAGGGTTAAATCAGACAAGTCCCAGAGAGCTCAGATCTGTGCGTGCAGAGGTCCATGTGAACCTCCAGGGAGAAAGGCCCTTCGGACGAGTTCCTGCTCTTATCTTGATGGCAGGGGTATTCAGTGCCCTTTGTGTAACCCCAAAAGCCATGAGTCTGTCGGCAAAGTTTGCAAAGGCTGTCTCGGGGCTGGGCTGTAGCCGTTGCAAGCGCCTTTGCAAAGATTAGGCTGTTTGATAAACAGATAAACTTGGAGCTGGAAGGGACTTTAGAATTTGCCCAACTTGGCCCGCTACACTTTTAGTCTTAAACAGAGGAGGAAGCTGCAGCTCAGAAAGGAGGCAAGAATCCCCCACGGACACACAAGGACCCAGGGGTGTGGGAGCCAGGATGAGGAGGCAAGCCCGGGCCACTGCCTAGCACAGCACCCCCTTGGGGGTTAAGCTGGCCTCTCGAAAGGCCCCCAAAGCTCTCCTTCGATCAGGGCCCCCCGCCTCCCACTCTCCACCCCTGCTCTGCCCTGCCCGTGCTGACTGCACGAGAACTGGGGGCCCGAGCCTACTGCTGCCGGCTCTGCGGGGGAGCCAGCCACGTCTTGGGCAGTTGAAGACATTCTCATTTCACATTGATGTAGGGGGGAAAAGTTGCTTAAGCTGCACCCGCGGAAGAACCACCTTGCTTATAATAAACCTTGCTTAAGCCCAATCCCCTGAGCTCCATCCCAGGGTTGGAGCTGGGGGAGGGGGGGACCTCATTTCCGGAAGCACTTCCGGAAGCACTTCCGGCGACTGTTGGACCGGGCAAGTCTGGGAAGCCCTCCCCGGAACAGACCGTGGGCGGTGCTTCCGCCGGGTCTCCTCAGCGCGGGCACTCGAGGCTCTTCGTTGTGTGGCCTCAAGCAGCCTTTGCGGCCTGATTTCCTGCGTTTCTGCCCCGCATAGTCCTGCGGTTAGCCTTCCTGAACTTTGTGGCGTTTCATAAAATGGCATGCGGGTAGCGACCCCGTGCCCCCAAAGCACCACACGGGCACCGTCTGGTTGCAACGCCCCCCCGACGTAATGGCACCGCCGTCCTCATTTAACCATGAGGACTCGGAGGGTGGTAGCTCGTCTGAGGGCACAGAGCCCAAAGCCCTCCTTCCGGGTCACCTCAGGGCGCCATCTCCGTGAACACAGGCTTTGTTTTTCTCATATGTATCTCTGCGGACGCCATTTCCTCTACAAAACTGACCTTCCCCCGGCCGCCATCTCTGCTCGATAATGGCCGTCCATCCGTCCCAGCCAGCACCGCCTTCCCGTGCCCCTTCCCGGGTACCTCTGACGTTGTGCCCTGAGCGGAGGTGATCCTGGGCACCTTCTGCGCGGGCCGCTCGCTTAGGCCACGCCGGGAAGACTACGGGGGATTCCTATTTGGTCTCGACCCTTGCTCCACACAACAACGGGGGTGAGAGTTGTGAACAGCTGGCAGCTTATGTGGCGCCAACGTTCATGTGCTCCAGTGGCTCCCCATCTCCCTGAGGGTCCACCCCTCCCCCGTAGCCTCTGCTCAGCGTCGGCCTCTGACCTCACCCCTGCTTCTCTCGTCCTTGCTCACGCTGCCCCAGCGCACTGGCCTCCCACTGCTCCCCCAAGACGCCGTGCACACTCCTGCCTGGGGAGTTGCTGTTGTCTTCATGGAAAGCCCCTGAGAGCCACGTGACTCATTGCCTTACTGCCTCTGAGTTTCTGCTTGGATGTCACTTTATCACAGAGGCCCTCCCTAACTATCCGGTATAGGAAGATAACTCCTTTAGGCCTGCACCAGCGGGAAGGCCAAGGCCCAAAGAGGGAAGTTTGCCCAGGTCACCCGTGAGCCAGAGGCAGTCCAACCTGGAACCTGGATCTGTCCGCAGCTCATCAGTCTCCTTGCTGCTGTTCTCTGTGACCAGGAGGCCCAGCACCCCTTCTTCTTAATGCATGGATTTATCCAATTTCTGACATTCATGGCACCGGGATCACAGGCCGAGGGTTTCATGTCAAAGCCTTAATTACCTTAAACATAGTGAGGAGGGAGCAGAGGAAAACAAGGAGCATGGAGATAGTTGGCCTCCCAGGTCCCCCGGAATTAAAGAATCAATCTTTGATGAAGGATAAGCTTTGCTGCCAGACACCCAACCCCTGGACAGATCCACATTTAGGTGGAGGCTAAAGCAAGTAGAATTTTGAGGGCCCTCCATGAGAAAAAGAATACTAAAGATTACCAATAAGAAATTAGGTACAAACACAGATACTTATTTAGGAAGCTGGTAAATGCCATCAACACTCAAAATCTTAAACACAACTTTGCATTTGTAGTAACTACCTGCTTATAATTAGATATCTATATTTTTAACCTACATTTTTTACTAACTACTTTTTGATCCCTTCTTAATTAATAATTACGTTTAATAAACATAATAGAAAGATCATTCACTCTTTCCTCTAGCATGCTTAACTGGAGTTTGCCGTGCATGAAACTCACAATTTCTCACTAGATAGACTTGCTTTTTATAGCACCCCTATAGGTCCACATCTATAGACACAGAACTGTGATGAATTGTATTTCACACAAGTCTCATTTTAAAAGAAAAAACATATGATGCCTTTATAATGATAAATAATGCTTTTATTTAGTACATTCCTGACAGGAGAGAATTTGCTTCTACTGGACATCATTGAAATGGAATCTTCTATTTCCCATTGTATGCACATGCTGATTAGACACACTTTCTGCAGGTTGGCCTTTAGGTCCATACCTGGCAAACCCTGCTTCTCCTCCATTCCCCCCAGACCTCCACTGTTTACTTTGTTGATTGGACCTTTGGTCTGCAGCTCTGTGTCCTCACAGCAGGTGAGTTGGCACAGTAGTGAAAGCATTCCTGAACGTCATCTTTACATCAGAAAGGCTAGAAATAACTTCACTGTACACAAGAAGGACAGCACATCACAGATACATTCCATGAAGCCCAAATGGAGGTCACCCCAGCTCAAAGTCCTCTTAGCTAGAACATGCAATTGCTCCGGGACCAACTTTAATGCCATTTGACAGCCCTATGGATAAGATGGAAGAGAAGTCAGAGTGGAAATAGTGTTCTTAACCAATTGTGGTTAGAATATCTGATTTTTGCAAGTTTTATGAAGACAGATTGCAATGAGAACACCTTGGAAGGACCTGTGCCCATGAGAAGCTTAAAATTCATTAACCTCCTGTGACTTCACCTCTGCCCTTGAAGCAAAGGACTGCCTACTCCACCTACCTAGGTGTGTGAGAAGAATCTAGCCAGTTTAACCAGTGACTTAAATCCAGGGAGAAGCAGCTTCCTTGGCCCCACAACAGTATATTTTCCTCCCTATAAAATAACCTCAATAAGCTCCAGGCAAGAAGTCAGTTATAGAACAAAACCTTGATGAGCCCAAATACAAAGGACTACGCAGAGTCCTGCTTAGAACATTTTGGCTTTGTATTCCATTCTAAAGTACTCCACCATCATTTACAATCTTCATGACATTCTTGCAAGACAGGTGGGTGGCAAGGATCTTTCTTTATGGTGTTGAAGCCATGGTTCAAACAGGGCCAACGTCTGGCAAATGGAATACAATCGCCAAGTTATAAAGAAAAACACAAACGTTGAAATTGTCACTTTAGCTATGTTTTCTGCTTACCCGAAATACCACCTGATGCTTTGTCTATCTGGGGGATACAACTTAATAGCAGCATTTTTACTGGATTGGTGGCAACTACTTCTAGAAAAGGCGAATTTTTCGATCAATTAAGTATCATTGGCTACCTCCCTAATATATCTCTTTTTATCTTCTCAAAGGGATTGCAGAGTGAAATAGCTTGAAGATGAAAGAGTGTGATTTTTCCATTTATGGAGTGGTCTGCTGTTTCTGTTGGCCAAGAGATTCTTGATACACATCTGAAGATAAATAGTTAATAAAGGTGTTTGGATTGCAACATCTGTTGCCATTCTTGGAAGCAGGGACTTAATTGCAGACCAGAGCATCAGATCTTCAGAGGGTTTGTGAGACAGAGATTGATTGGGGTCACCAGGTTACCCAGAAGTAAAATCCCAATCCTTATCTGTAAAATGCAGTGTCCAATTGATTCTCTCTGGATCATTACACACAGCACATGGAGGTAAAGCCAGGAGAGGAGTGGTCAAATATTTTCCATTTCAAAATACTTTCAGAAGGAATGGGAATAGTGTCTTGATTTTGGGGGAAGAGTCCTGAAGCGAAGTGCCAGTCTTCTCTTCCACCTGTACATTCGATGGAGAGCCACTGCCCTGAGGGCCCTGCCTGCTTTCGGCCTTAGAGAGCGGACCACAGAGGCCAACTCTGTGCACCCAGGGGCAGCAGGATAAAACCTCAGCCTGTAAATCACCGGCTCCCCCTGCCATTAGCAATCTATAACATCAGAAGAATAAATGAGATGCTTCTAGGATGAAGATGTGGTCAGCATGGGTAGTGAGAGGCAGGTCTTCAGCTGACTCGGGAGAAATGAGCTCTAATCAGACTGCACCGCTAAGTAACCATGTGACTTTGAACAGGTCACCTCTTTTTCCGGGGCGCCGTGGGGCTCCTTCTTTAAAATGATAGAGTGGACTAAGTAATTGCCAACATTTGTCTCAGAATTTGAATTTGAAAGCTTGTTATCTTTTGTTGAATTGGTAACCATATTCTGGGTCTTAGCTGAATACCTGTCATGGAACTGTAGGCCCCTGAATTTCAGGATCCATCTCCCCCAAAGTCAGAGGCCATCGGCAGAGGAGGCCTAAGCCCTGGTTGGGGGTACCATGGACCAAAGAACCAAGGGACGTGTTCTCCAGCCCTGAGTCTTACACTGATGATCAGTAGTTTCTAAAGGAAACCAGTAAACATTTCTCTAGAATTTCTTTTTCAGATCTCAGAAAATTCCAGAGAAATGGTGGCATCAACAGAAGACAAAATACTACTTCATCCATGAGAGCTTTAGGAACTAGGCTTGCAGCTTCCTGGTGAACTTTAATTTCACTAGATTGTCCTTTTTGACAGACATGTGGATGAAAAGTCAAATGTGAAAGCTGACTTCTAGGACCCAGAGCACCAAAGGAAGACAATTAGATGAAGCTGTTCAATTCTAGTAGTTGAAGAAGCCAACAGTATCCATGGGAGGGTCATCTCAGAAAGAAAAGTGGGAGAAAATACTGGGGTAACTTCAGTGCTGTATTTTATACGCTCAGAAAAGAAGAGACACTCAAGGGGTGCGGGGTCTACTGTTTGCCTACTCTTTGTGGCACATAAAAGGTCAGCATGTACTAGTTGAGATTCCAAAGGCCAAAAAATCTCATAAAGGGCTTCCCTGAAGAATTCTGCCAGCCTCAAGGTTAATTACCCTTTCTTATTAGAACTAAGCTATTTTAAATGCATTTATATTTCACAATGGTCAAGGCAGGAGTTTAGTATCTTGTTACAAGGATCACAACATGCAGTATTTTATGTAAAAATAGTAAAAAAAAGTTAAGCAGTGCTGTCACAAAGGGTACTGAACATATTTGTGATATAGTTGTAATACAGAGTATTAGTCCCCTTTTTTAATTATTGATTTTTTTCTAATTTGGAAAATAATCCATTTGGAATTGTTACAAAATTCTTTAATCCAATGCTTCTCCAGCCTTAACAAACCATTTGGGAAAGAAGAAAAATGAAATGTATTCATAGTACAACACTTTGCTCCTTTACACACACACACACACCCATTCAGATTCCTCCATAACTATTCAAATTTCTCTGGTCCCCTCTGATCACCTCGTGAGTTTCTTGCCTTAATTAGCTCCTGCACATTCTCAGAGGTTTAGGAGGGCTAGAGATTGCTTGTTTCCATTTAAAGGTTAGGATGCTTTCTGCTGTGTGGTTATCTAGTAATATATTGATGCTGAATTGCATTGTAACCCAAGAAAGAGGAGACTCATACCAACGAGGCAGCTTGACTTGAGCTCTCCTTTCCTTTCTCCCAGCCAGGGTGCTTCAGGCTGGCCCAGAACGAAGTTCAGCATATTGTGCCAAGCAGCCAGAGAATGGACTCCTTAGTGCTTGCGTTAATCCTCCTCTTTACTAAATAAGCAAGTCAAGCTTTGGGGGTAGGAGTGGGAGGAAAATTATATAATTTGAGTTAATTGGTTTGGGGCTACCCAAAGCCCCAGCTGTCTTGAAGGGAATTGTTTGGTCTTCAAGACCCAATTAAAGACATTCAGCTGATGTAAAATAGATTTTATCCTTTTTTTCAAGTCATTGTCAAGAAACGCAGATTCCATTCCATACTCAAAAAAATACCCTTTAATCACAGCCTCCCAAATGCATCCTGAAAACATGTCTGGAAATAGGTATATCTAAAGGCACGGGAGAATATAAAGGCATGCTAATTAACTAGTTTATTTTACAAGTTCAAGAATGCCATCTCTAGTGATAAGATAGGAACTCCTTCCGCCAACACTTCAGGTACTATAAAATGTGTGTTAGCTGATCAAATTGTTTGAACAAATGGCCCAGCCTCTATCTTTTCTCCCTAAATAGGGATTGGTTGGACAGATTTGAGAAACTCATGTATGGCCTTCCTAGATCTGAGGCAAAAGCACCTGTGACTTCCATTTGACTGATTGATGTGTAAGGCACGGCCACGGCGACATTAACATGCAAGCAATAGCACTGGGAGTTTCCAGGTATTCAAACACAGCAAGAATGGTCACACGTTCAAGTGATCTGAGATGTGCTGGCTTTTTATTTCAGCGGCTTAAGCAAATGATGCCGAAATGGGATTCTGTGGATAGCAACAAAAATCATTCCTTTTGTAAGTAAGGTCCATGCAACCCAGAAAGAAATGAGAAACAACAATTATAAAGTGTAGAGGAAGTTTACAGAATCGCTACTTGATCCAGTAGTTGTCCGATTCATGTATGTCCTGAGAGAGCACCATGTACATAATACTGGAAAGGAAACAAAAGTAAGACCAAGTCCTCATCCTCCAAGAACTCTGAGTCATACAGGGGTGGGAGCAGATGAGGGAGTTATGGAAACACATGAAAAGTTGAGAAGAACAAAGGAGGGGTGCTGATGCACATGCTAGGGGATAAGAGGCAGAAGGGACCTCATCTAGTTAGAGATTTTATAAACAAAGTGATGTTCAAGATGGGTCTTAAAAACTCTAAGTGATTCCAGCAGACAGAGGAATCGCAGTTTTCAAGGCTCCTTGAACATCATTTTTCTGGGGAGGTTGTCCCAAAAGGAGGAAAGAAAGGGATGAAGACAGAAGGGTCTGAGGGGAAAGTCTGGAAAACATTCAGCAATGTCATTGAAATGCAACCAAGAGCACCCTCGGGGAACAAATGGAGCTTGAGTTTGAAGGCCTATGTCAGGTGTAGATCCGAGGCCTTGACTGCCCAGGGGAGAAATCTATACTTAATTTCAAAAGCAATGGGGAGCAATCTAAGGATCTGAGCTGAGAAATGGTGGGATCAGGACAGCTTTCACACAGGAGGCCCTGAGATCGGTGGGCTGTGTGGGAAGAGGCAATGAGGGCCTGAGTACAAATGAAATCCCAGCCCCAAAGAGCAAACCCAGAGTGTGGAGAGCATGAGCCCAATATGGGTAAAAATAATCTCTCCAGTAGGAAGCCAACGCATGCTGCCTTTTGCAGTCACCCAAAGAACGGATTCTGAAATAAGGGCTCTGGCTACAGCCTGCTGGCCCAAACCCCTTGCAGGTGTCATATGGGGGTGGCTGCCACAGGCCATCTGACATGCACCCTCAGACATAAGCAATCACCTCACTGCCCTCTCTTGCCGGGAAACTCTGCTTACCTGGCAAGCAGCTGGTTCCAGCTGGCTTCCTTGGGGAGCTTGCCTACAAGGAAATGGTGGGCTGGCCATGAGTTTCCAGTGCCCAGGAAAGGTCAATTCCACCAGGTAAATGAATGAATTCAAATTCTCTCCTATACCTCAGCTGCCGGCAAGACAGGCTCTGTGAGCCAGATCCTCTCAGAAGTACGACAATGACTGGCCCCTGGAATGGGGAGACTTCACCTTATCCACCAGGCACTGTTGGGACACTTCGTATATATGACTTCCTGCTGATGCTAAGTAACCTGCTGCAGGTCCCGCTGATAGGTAGAGCAGGGAATTCAAGCCAGGTCCTCTGAATTCTGGCTACACTGCGTGGGGGTCCAGCAAGCCTCCCCAGGATTCTTCTCTGTCGCTCCCTCTTGGCACTATTAACGTGGGGGGGGGGGTGCCTAGGTGTCCTTCACTCCCACTGTCACCTCATCTTAGCAGAAGCATTTCATTGTCATCAAAAACCCTCTGCAGGCACATATGTCATTTGATCCTTGTTAGAATCCTGAGGAAGACAGGGTAGGGGTCATCCTCTCCTTTCGACAGGGGACACAGAGTCAGGGAGACGAAGCAGCTGGTCAAGGTGGCCTAGCTGGCATGAGAGAGACCTGCCTCCAGAGTCATGTCTTCTGACTCCCAACTGGGGGCTCTTTCCAACGGCTCTTAAGGAGTGGGGACTCTTGCTCTCATTGGCACATATATTCTTGCAATGCTGGTGCCTCGCAGAGCACTCGCCATGGAGTAGGTGCTCAGGGAGACCTTTGGGGACTAAAATGAATGACATCAGGTAAGCCATCTGCCACATCTCCAGGCTGAGTCTGACCCTAACCTCAAGGCAAGTGTCTAGGAGTGGGACCGTGGAAGGGGGCCTGGGCGAGCGGCCATAAGAAGCATAAAGTCTAGTGCTCATTTAAGGCCGTCCTGGCCCAGACTTTTCTCTAAGTACATCGCATGTATTATTGCATTTAGACCTTACAGCAACCCTTGTGGCACGCGCTACCCTTGTTCCCATTTTACAGATGAGGAGTGGTGAGCACTGGAAGCTCTGGTAGTGTGCCCAAGGCCCCTGGATCAGAAAGCTGCGGAGCCAGAATCTGGTTCCTGCGCCCTCTCATGACCACACTGCCCCTCAGACAAGTGGCTTCCTCCTGCCCCAAGAAACCACTTTCTTCTGAGTGTCCCTTTAGAGGCCCTCTGTGGGTCTCAGTCACCCCATCTGAGAAGTGAGGGGCTTGAGCTCCACACTCAGTAACAGCCTTGGATTCTCTAATAGATCCCAGCTGACTTCCTTTGGAACAGGGCCCACAGGAAATACCCTCCACACCCCCCTCTCTTTTTATTTATGTCTTTTTAGTATTTTGTTCAGAAAGAGTTTCAACATCTGAAAACCCTTGGGAAACCTAGCAGGAATTCCACCTGCAACTCCTCTAGCTCCTAAGAAAGAGGTAGAGTGTCCCCAAACATGATCTGCTGAGATTAATGGGTCCTTATGGGGCGCCAGGAGCCAGGACGGAGCCGCCTCTGGGGGTCTTAACTGGAGCCCCTGGAGGCATCAGGGCTGAAGGCTGGGCTCTAACTCCTCCTCACGGTGGTGGAGGCCGGTTGGAAGTGGGGACCACAGCCTGAGCGCCCAGTCCAGCTCCCCTTCTCTTTTTTCTCTTCCCACCCTTTTGTCTATTTACCCTGCTGAGCAACTGGGAAGACTAAATTCTAAACAGCCTTTGTTGTTTCTGCTCCTTCATCCCCTCTAAGTCAAAGAAGTGGAATTCAAAGCCAAGCCAGGAGGCATCCATCTCCTGGAAAGTCAAACAAGGACAGCAGGTTATAGATGCAGATAGCACTTGTTTGTCAACACTTGATGGAATAAGGACACACTTGGATGACATGCCAGCACCAAAGCCAAACACCCAGTGGGTTTTACCTGGTGTAGGGTCTGTGTCTGGGAGAGGCAGCCTCAGAAGCCAGGTAGGCCCTGCCCCCTCCTAGGGAGGAGGCCATTTTATTAGGGCAGCCTCACCCACCTCCATGCAGTTCTGGACCGTGGCCTGGAGCAAAGGCTGGAAGAGATATAGAACCCCTGAGATGAAATAAGACCCTGAGCCAAGCATACAGACATCCATTCTTTCAAAAACATTTATTGAGAGCCTACCCCTTGCCAAGTTCTGTTCCAGGTCCTGGTGTGAAAAAAGCAGCTAGAGATCTCTGCCATTATGGAGTTTACAGATTAGTAGGTGAGTTAGACAATTAAAAGAATGCATACCAGCAGGTAGCGAGAGGGGCTATGAAGGGAAATAAAACAAGATAAAACAGAGAAAGAGGGGTGATGTTTTAAATTGGGTGGTTGGGGAAGGTGACATCTGAGACTAAGGATGGGAGTGGTACAAGTGTCTGGGATAGCCTGTTCCACAGGGAGGGAATATAGCAGGTGCAAATCTCTGAGGCAGGAGTGTGGTTGGCATGATTAAGAACCAGCGAGGAGTCTGCTGTTGGTGGCTGGAATGAGTGGGGGAGAATTTAGGAAATGCCAACCCTACACCTTCTAGTTCTGTACCCACCCCCAGGAAGAGGTGAGAGAAAAGCATCTAATGTTGGCATCCTGGAAGGCTATTGTGGGGAGCTGTTGTTGTTAAAACTTTTGAGCTCCTTGGGGCAGCTGGGTGGCTCAGTCCGTTAAGTCTCTGCCTTCAGCCCAGGTCATGATCCCAGGGTGCTGGTGTTGGGCTCCCTGCTCAGCGGGAAGTCTGCTTCTCCCTTTTCCTCTACCCCTCTCTTTGCTCATGCTCTCTCTCTCTCTCTAAAATAAATAAAATGTTTTAAAAAATAAAAATAAAAAAATAAAAAATAAAACCTTTGAGCTCCTTGACTAAAATGTACTTTGATAAAGGAGCAAAGTACTATTCATTCAACTACCTATTTGGTAGATGCTCTTCATCAGCTCCCAGGAGACCTTCTACCCCCAAACCAAGTCAGTCCTGTTCTCCAGAGACCATTTGATCTGTGCTATATGACAGAATTTTTTTTTTTTTCCTTCTGGTCAATCTGCAAAGAATAGATGTCTCAGCAGGGGTGTGCTGGTAAAGCTTTAACAACTGGATCTCAGGGGAAAAGATAGATAGACAAATTTATTATAAACTACTGGTATAAAGAACATGTAGCACATAATTTAAAAATAACAGCATACACGGTACTATTTATTGTAAATTTCATATAGCCAGTTGAGTCTCACACGATGCTTCCACTGATTGCTGCTGAAATCTTGAATAAGCAGCCAATCTACAACAGTAGTTGATAAATGGGCATAGTTCTGACAGGAGTGTTGGCTGATACTTTCATTTAAATTAATAAGTAAGACAAAAGTGAAAAATAAAGACATGCAGGGACTTTGCTTTTCCATTAGTAATATGAGAAACTTCTTTGCTGAATTGGATGATAGTTTTTGGATACTGACAGAGGATTCCTCAGCTTGCTGTGCTATTCACAATGCAAAGGGTCTAGACAGAACATGCTTTTAAACTTAATCTGAATTATTAATATTTCTTCATCACTTTTCTAAGTCTAGATGTCAACAAACAATAAATCACTCCTGATACCTGGTGTTTGCCTATTTTCATGGCGCAAATACACCACGACTAATTTCGACCTCCCAACACGACATCACGGAATGCAGAATTTGGAAAAAATGGACACTAATGCACCATTAGGTAGCATTTATCATCTAGCAGGCAGACACACAGGTATTGATGACCTCAGGAGCATGGGCAGTGGTACAACACAGTAAAATGCGTAGGAAAAAAATGAGTTTTAAGTATTTGTTTATTTTTAAAATATAATTTATTTAATTGTAAAGTCATCTTATTTTATTTTAATAATGGCTCTATTTAACAAATGGCTAACAACACTCCTAAAAATTGAACAATTGACTCTCTGAGCTGGTCAGGAGCCAGCCCAAGCACACCCCTGAGTCTTAGTGATGTCTGGCCCTGTCTTCACAGCTGGCTTTGAAGTTTCAAGGTCTTTGCCCCTCTTTCATCCCTTCTGTGGGAACTGGCATGAAATAGACAACTATTCTGAAGGCCTTAATACTGAGAGCGGCCATGGTACCTCATGTAGGTACCAGAGCTTCCTTGCTCGTGCAGTGAATACTCAAGTTCCCACCGACTGCTACTGGCTGTGTCAGCACAGCACATCGGTGCCAGAATGGATTTGAGGGGTCACCTGAGTCCAGCCTCCCATCTAATGCCTTCTCTTTGTACTCCATTACAATCCATTATTAAGTCTATTAAGAATAACAAAAATAGAACACCACCATAGTATTTTTTTTTTAAGATTTTATTTATTTATTTGACAGAGAGAGACAGCGAGAGAGGGAACACAAGCAGGGGGAGTGGGAGTGGGAGAAGCAGGCTCCCCGCCGAGCAGGGAGCCCGATGTGGGACTCAATCCCAGGACCCTGGGATCACGACCTGAGCTGAAGGCAGACCCTTAACGACTGAGCCACCCAGGTGCCCCCACCATAGTATTTTAAAAGGAGTTACAGGAGGGCGCCTGGGTGGCTCAGTTGGTTAAGCGACTGCCTTCGGCTCAGGTCATGATCCTGGAGTCCCGGGATCGAGTCCCGCATCAGGCTCCCTGCTCGGCGGGGAGTCTGCTTCTCCCTCTGACCCTCCCCCCCTCTTATGTGCTTTCTCTCATTCTCTCTCTCTCAAATAAATAAATAAAATCTTTAAATAAAAAATAAAAAATAAAAAAAAATAAAGAAAAAATTAATAAAAGGAGTTACAGGAGTTAGTGAGCCATGTACTCTCTATTCTATTTGCCAAGGCTCCCAGTGCAATGTCTTCTGTGCTACTGGTCTGGGTGTTTAGAGGATAATGCACGGCAAAGCTAGTAAAAATATATAGCATGGAGTCTGTCTCACCCTGAACTCCTGGCCTGTGGACTGTACTAGCCATACCTCTAATGAGATCTACACACATTTTTTTCTAACCCTCGTATTCTCCCCCAAACTTCCATGCCATGCCACACCTCTGAGCTGAGGCTGTTCCTCGGAGAGTTCCCTCCTCCTATCTGGGACCTGTGAAATCAAGGCCCAGGTCCACCGAGATCCTTCCAGTTCTTCTCAGGAGGTCCTAGCTGCTCTGAACTACCATGGCCCTCGATGCCTCCAGCATTCTGATGGAATGATGCTACATTTTGCTGCAAATTATAAGTATTTACGAGTTCCTAGAAGACAGAGATCCTACCGTCTTCATCTTTGGACCTCGCTCTCAGGGTCCCCCTACCCCAGAAGTGAGATAAATGACCCGACCAGTCTTCCCAGCCTCAGGAAAGAGGGCCTAGTGATGTAGAACTTGGATGCAGCCGTAACTCAGAGGATGTGCCGAGCTTTGCCATCAGCACGCGACAAGCACACCAGCTTATCCCTTCTGCTCTCTCAGCAGAGCCCGGTTTTAAACATCACTCGAAGGCAACCTGAATCGCTTGCAGTTTCTAAAAGAAAGTAATTCACCTTCAGACCACAGTTGCTGTCCAAAGGGACAGACGCCGTTGCCTGAATTTGCATCCCATTGGCATTAGGAGCACTCCCAGCTATCCGCATGATGATACAGCGGGCATCGCGGGGTTGTGCCCAGGACTGGGAACTGAGGTTTCCCGGGGACGCAGGTCAATCACAGCAATAAGGAAAAGCCCAGAGTTCCTGCCCAGATCAGCAGGAGGCACCAGTACCGTAAGTCCAGGATCATAAACTTTGCAGGAAGATATAGCCTGGCTCCATCCTTTGCCAACTATGTGACCTTGGGCAAGTTACTGAATCGCTCCAGCCTCAGCTTCCTCACACAGAGTGGGACTAATAAGCATACCAATCTCATAACGTTATTGTGAGAATTAAATGAGTTCACGTATGTAAAGTGCTTAAAACAATGCCGGGGATAAAGTCAATATTTAGTAAATGGTAGTTAGTATTCATAGTAACAATAATAACAACAGCTATTATTAGAGGAAAACATTTCTATTGGCCTCTTCAGTTGGGGAGAGGAGGAGAGGAGGCGCTGGCTGGCTGATGAGGGTAGGCGGATGGGAGCCGGTGGAAGAGAAGGAGCACCAGCTGGGAGCGTGGGAATATGGTCTCCAGGCCTGGCTCTATCATGATTCCATTCTGTGACTTCCCCTCTCTGGACTGCAGTGTCTTCATAGCCCAGGGTCCTCCCTCTGCTTTACAGAATCAGGCTCTGAGCCTGCAGAGCCAGGAAGATGATTTGTTGTTTAAGCATCAAATTTGATGATTTGATGCATCCAGTTTGTGTTTAGGAGCCATTGGATTCAACCAAAAGCCCCAATTTCAGGGCCTTTGCACTTGCTGTTCCCTCCGCTTGTAAAGCTCTTCCCGGAGATGCTTCTTTGTCTCATGCTCTCATTCAGGTCACTGCATAAATGTTACCTCTCAGAGATCTTCCCTTTCACCCCATGTGATGCTGTTTCCTTTGAATTACCCTCCGACCTCCTAACCAGGTTTCCTTTCCCCACCTCACTTCTCTCTCTGTGACTTGATCCTCACTAGAATGTAAACTCCATGAGGGCAGCTGGATCTTGTCTATGACTACACCCTAGCACCTCTGGAATAACGCCTAGTATGTAATTGGCACTCAGTAAATCCGTTCTGAATTAACAAATGAATGGATTGAGTGAATAGGAATGCATCAACTTTGCTTCTGCCTGCAAGTCGGACTCTGGAGCAAACAAAGAGCAATGAGATGAGACAGTCAGCCTGCTCAGCCACTGGGAAATCCTCTCCGTGTGCTCACTCTGAGGGCCCCAGGATTATGGGACATGCTTCTTGATCCACCCAAGGCAATCCCCCCAAGAGAGAGAGGTTTCGAAAACCAGCCCGACATCCTCAGTGCTGTGTTCTGGGGTTTCATTGCACTCATATTTTCCAGGGGCTTACTTTTAGGAAGGATGATGACAAACTTTGCAGCCATTGTTTTATGGAGAGATGGAGAAGCATTTCCAGTCTGTGTTCTAGAACAATGCACACCAACAGACATGACGTCATTTGGTTTTAAAAAGGTGTTTGAGCTAGAAAATGTTTCCAAAAGTATGGGGGGGGCGGTTATAAATGACTAACAAAAGTATACTTTTGAAGGTAAGACTTTATGGGCTAACGCTATACTTCCCAGATTTCTCAGGCTTTAAAACATAAATACGCTGATCAGAGTCCATCCGCTTTAAAGGAAAAGGTATCTTTTCCTGTAACACCTTCTTGTTTGCACATCAAGGATGTGAGACCCAGACACGTAGTCTGCTGGAGAGCTATAGATTATCTGTTTAATTGGCTCTACCAAAAATGTTCAGCCTAAATACTCTATCAGCAGCCTTGATTTTGACTGACTTGCCAAACCCAGAAGCTCTCGTTTTCCCTCTGAGCAGTATTTTTCCAAAACTTTGGGGAAATAAATTAAAAAGTCAGATAATCCATGCACCTAAAGAGCACGTGTTTCAAATTTAATCAATATTCGACAAAGGAGTTCCACTAATCAATTAAGTTTGGGAAACATTGAGTGAATGAAAATTTTCAAAGGATGGTCCATCTTTAATATGTTAACGTGTGTGTGACCCTCCAGGAAGAAAAATCAGAGACAACATTTCCCTTAAAGTATTTGATCAGAGAACCCTTTAGATACACATTACTATATCTTATGGAGCTAGCATTTCTCAGAACACAATTTGGGAAATGCTGGCCGAGACAGGACTAGTAAGGACTGGCTTGAAATTTTAGAAACTACGGTATGTTTTGTTTGTCCTTTTCTTGAGGAAGCTGAAAGACAGGTATCGTAAGAATCACCCAGTGATTTTTCTGAACTCATCAAAATATGATTTTTACCCCATGTTAAGCACATGAGAAATGAAGGAGATAACATAAGTATGCTCCGGTTCGGAGGATGCTTTGACAAATATAAGTATGGGTACAATTCCATTTGGGGCCATGATGGAGCAAACTGGTGATCGATGTGCCTTCTCACCATAAGCAATGATTAAACAGGATGAAAAATATGAAGCAACTCTTTTCAGGCATTAAGCAATAGACAGCAGGACCGTGAGCCTTGAGAGAAGGGGAACACGTGAAGCATACCCTACACACAGCCTGGCTTTCTGCAAGGGGCCAGTTACTAGATGCTCATGCAAGGGGGTGGAGTACAAGCAGACCATGAGGAACGTGCTTGGTTGGGGAGACAGAGATGGGAGCTGGGGGAATTTGCAGGGCCAACCACCAGCCAAGAGGCAGCTCTGCAGAAAGGCTGCTGGAAGTTTATACCGGGGAGTGCCACTGGCATCTTGGCTGAGAGCAAGCCTGCAAACACACAGGACAAAACTCCACTGGGCCTATCAGAGAACACAGTTGATGGGAATGAGATCTGAATAGAGACACCAGAGGTCCTTAATGTTGGGAGACTTTGGAGTTCCAGCCAAGCAGAGTGAAGAGACAGCTTGGTGAGCACCTCCTGCATTCATGTGAGGTTCCAGAAATTCCATACCTTCAGAGAAAGGACCATGCCCAAAACACAAACCTGAAATAGACCCACCCTAACAACTCCTTAACACAAACCTCCACACGATTGAGGTTTTTTTTGTTTTGGTTTGGTTTGTATTTTATAGATTTTATTTATTTATTTGGCAGGGGCGGGTGGAGGAGCAGAGGGAGAGGGACAAGCAGATTCTGGGTTGAGCCCAGAGCCTGAGGCTCGATCTCAGGACCCTGAGATCATGACCTAAGCTGAAATCAAGAGTCAGGTGCTCAACCAACTGAGCCACCCAGGTGCCCCACCAACTGAGCCACCCAGGTGCCCCAAGATTGAGGTTTTTATATGTATTTACATAAATATAAAATTTAAATATGATAAGTAAATATAAATATGTGTATTTGTTTTGGTAGATAGATATGGATTCATTTTAAGGAACTGGCTCTTGGGTCATGGAATTGTGGAGCCTGGCAAATCCAAACTTTTTAGGGTAGGCCAGCAGTCTGGGAACTGGAAGGAGTTGATGCTTCAGTTTCTGGGAAACCTGTTTTGCTCTCAAGCTCTTCAACTGATTGAATGAGGCCCACCCATGTTATCAAGGGTAATTTCCTTTAAAGTGAGCTAATTGCAGATATTACCTACATCCACAAAATACCTTCAGCAACATCTAGATTAGTGTTTGATTGTATAACTGAGTACTACAGCCCAGCCAAGCTGACACATAAAATTAACCACTGCACCATTATAACACTGACAAAAATATTACAAGACAATAAAACTATAGATCAATATCTTTTATAAACATAGATGCAAAACTGCTTACCAGATATTATCAAATTAAATGTAGAATTATATAAAAAGGATAACACATTATGACGAAGCAAGGTTTATCCCAGGAATACAAGGTTAATTTAGCATTCAAAAAGCAATCAATTTAATTTACCACATCAACAGAATTGTAGAGAATGACCATAGGATCATCTAAAAAATAAAGAAAAGGAATTTGACAAAATTAAATACCCATTTATGATTTTAAAAATCAGACAACTAGTAAAAAAATCTGATAAAGAATATTTGAGAAGTCCACAGTCAGTATTCTACTTAATAGTGGATTATTGAAGGCTTTCTCTCTAAGATCAGGAACAAGGCAAGGATGTGAGCTCTCACCACTTCTATTCAGCACTGTACTGGAGATCCTGACCACTGCAGTGAGGTAAAATAAAAAGTATAAAGATTGGAAAGAAAGAAGTAAAAATTGCTTTATTTGAAGATGATGTATATAGAAAATCCTAAGGAATCTATAAAGCCACTAGTAGAACTAATTAGGGAATTTAGCAACATAGAAAGCTATAGGCCAAATATACAAATAGCAGCTCTTTCTCACTGTCTCTCTCTTTTTTTTTAGTTCTCTTTCCATATATTAAAAACAAACAATTAGAAAATAAAATTTTCAAAACACCATTTACAATGGCATCAAAATACATGAACTATTTAGTAATAAGTTTGCCTAAAGATGTGCAAGACCTCTATATTAAAAATTATACAATATTACTATAAAAAATAAAGGAAAACAAACAGGAAGATATACCATGTTCATTAATTGAAAGGCTTGATATTGTTAAGATGTCAGTTCTCCATTTCTCAAAATTGATCTACAGATTCAAGCAAATCAAATCCCAATCAGACCTCAACAAACCTTTATGTAGAAAATGGCAAGTTGATTCTAAAATTTACATAAAAATGCAAAGGACTGGAGGGTCCAAAATCATCTTTAAAAAAGAAGAGCAAGATTGGAGAACCCATAGTATCTGATTTCAAGATGTATTAAAAATCTACAATAATCAGGGCGCATGGGTAGCTCAGTTGGTTAAGTGTCCAACTCTTCATTTCAGCTCAAGTCATGATCTCAGGGTTGTGAGATCAAACCCTGCATTGGGCTCCACACCTGGAGCCTGCTTAAGATTCTCTCTCCCTATCCCTTTCCTTCCCCCTCTCTCCCTCTATCCTTCTCTAAAAACAACAACAACAACAAAAATAGAGTTCAGAAATAGAGCCACACATGTATCATCAATTGATCTATGACAAAGACATCAGAGCAATCAGTGGGGAGAGGAAAGTCTTCCTCAAATGGTGCTGGAATTACTGGATAAATGCTTGAAAAAAATAAACCTCAGTCCTTAGCTCATGCCATATGAAAAAAAATTAATTAAGATGAATTATAGAGTTAATCACAAAGCTAAAATTATACAGCTGCTAGAAGCATAGAAGAAGGTCTTCATAGCCTTGTGTTTGGAAAAGATTTCATAGATAGGACAGAAAAAGCATGAATCATAGGAGCACCTGGGTGGCTCAGTCCATTAATCACCTGCCTTCCACTCAGGTCATGATCTCCAGGTCCTGGGATCAAGCCCTGCATCCATCGGGCTCCTTGCTCAGTGGGGAGTCTGCTTCTTTCTCTCCTTCTCCATCTGCTCTTCCTCCTGCTCATGTTCACTGTCTCTGTCTCATTCTCTCAAATAAATAAATAAAATCTTTTTTTAAAAAAAAGCCTGAATAATAAAAGAGAAAATGAAAAAATTGGGCTTCACTGAAATAAACTTTTGCTCAAAAGATACCATTAAGAGTATGAAAGTGAAAGCCATAGACCAACAGAAAATATTTGCTCTACATATTATTAGAAGAGAATTTTACCCAGAATATATAAAGAATACCTACAAATTAATAAGACAAACCAATAAGTAATGAGCAAAAGACTCAAACAGAAACTTCATGAAAGAAGACATGCAAATGGTAACAATCACATGAAAAAGTGTTTGCCACCACTGGTCCTCAGAGAAATGCAAATTACAGCCAAAATGAGATGACCCCTCCATTCGTACTAGAACAGCTACTGTTAAAAAGACCACCAACACCATATGTTTGTAAGAAGGTGGAACTACTGAAACCCTCTTGCATTGCTTTTGAAAGCATAAGATGGTATAACCACTTTAGAAAACTCTTTGGCATTTTCTTATAAAGTTCAAAATATAGCTCTCCTATGACTGAACAATTCCACTTCTAGGTAATTACCCAAGAGAAATAAAAACATAGGTCCACCCAAAGTCTTATACAAGCATGGTTACAGTAGCTTTATTCAAAATAGCCTAAAAGTGGAAACAACCCCTATGATGCCATTTATATGGAACACCAGAACAGGCCAGATGAACCTATAGTAAGAAAAATCAAAACAGTGATTGCCTGGTGGGTGGTTATTGACCAAATGGGGGCAGAAGACTTCTATGGTGATGGGAATATTGTACACCTTGATTGTTGTGTGGGTTAACAGGGTGTGTTACATCCATTGGACACTTAAGATGTACATCTCACTGCATGTACATTTCACCCAATAAAGTACAAAGGGGAGGTGAAGAAGGAAGGAATGAGATGGTAGAGAAAAAGAGAACAAAATTATATTATCCTTTACTTGCAAGCATGCACACACAAACACACACAGACCATACAAATACGTATAAGTACGTTTATTGTGCAGTGGGCGAGTGTTGCACAGAGTGCCATATACTTTAGATCCATTTCAATAGATATTTTCACATCTCGTTATCAGAGAGTTCTTTCCTCTAGTCATTTTTTTTTCCTCTCTTGGGTTTTCTTACCAAAATTCCCACACGTGTTTGAAAAGAGAAGGAACAGAAACACTAATTCTGAATTTCACACTTACCAGAATTTCAGACAAATTGTTCGTTATTGACGTTTTGAGATTTCATTTCCTGCCATGATTCTCTTCAGGAAAGGAAAGTAGAAAGGAAATGAGTCAGCTCCTCCCAGGCCTCCCAAATCTGGCCACCTGATTTGAATCTAGTGTTTGACTGATAGCAGAAAAAAATATATATTTTTCAAGCATACAAACCAGTTATTATTTTTATTACTTTTGTTCTAAGATAGCACTTGAATTGAATTGATCCCACCTTCCCCTCAGGGCCAAGTGATATTCCTCAAAATAGCACCTTGCTTCATTACTGGAGGGTCCTGGTCACATTAAAATGTAACCACATGGTGGGGCACCTGGGTGGCTCAGTTGGTTAAGCGACTGCCTTCGGCTCAGGTCATGATCCTGGAGTCCCGGGATCGAGTCCCGCATCGGGCTCCCTGCTCGGCGGGGAGTCTGCTTCTCCCTCTGACCCTCCCCCCTCTCATGTGCTCTCTCTCTCTCATTCTCTCTCTTTCAAATAAATAAATAAAATCTTAAAAAAAAAAAAAAATGTAACCACATGGAAACGAATTTCCCCCTGTTCACATTTCTGTCCTTGGTTTCCATGGAAGAGGGCTAATTACCTTTTTAATAGCCCTAATTGATGGGCTTACAGATCATATCTTTCAGTCCCCACTTGTGTGTGCGCTGAGGGTGGGGGTGGCCGGTGCTCCTTTCCTCTTGGCCCCTCAGCTCCCTCTTCCTTATTGGAAGGAGGGTCTCTGGCTCCTGAAAGGACCCTGCCTTGTGTTGCTGTTTGCAGGACTACCTGCAGCCCATTGGGGCCTGACCAGGAAGCCTCGCTTTGTCTTGGCCAATTGACACAGCTGCTCGCTCGGTAAATAGACTCAGATGTTGAGCTTTTGTTTGAAGGATCTTTTCAGATTAAGGCAGAGAGAATTGGTTTTTAAAACCTAAGCCGGAGCCAGGATGAGTAGAATGGAGCTGTGAGCCATTGAATTCACATCCACAAAATGAGACCAACTGTCTTACAGGGTGTTTATCCCCTGTTCCTTTTGGAGGTAGCACTGAGGGGAGAGGCTCCCGCTCAGACCATTGTCAGGAGAAGATCTGACCCGTGATTACTCGGGCTCCAGCTTCACTCTCCCAGGGGACAGAGCCCCGCCCTGGTTAAGTAAATGCAATTACTGCAAAACAGTGGATGACAATTGATTTGGGTTTTCTTATTTCCAGACCACAAGAGGTTCTGATAAATAGTATAAGAAGATCCATGGCCTATGACAAAGACAGGGCAACAGCCTGGACTCAGCACTGAGTAGAATCTCAGATCCTTCAGACTTCATTGTTTATACCACCCAGTTGAGCCCTCACCCGTGGGCTCATTCCCAACCATGACCTGCTGGGACAGAAGAATCAGACATAGCTCCCAAAGATGGCTTGTCTCTTGAGGACAGGACCGTACCTTGTTGTACACCATTTCACTTAGCACAGGTTGGAATCATAGTCACAATTTTGTGATTAGAAACTATAGTATTGGGGTGCCTGGATGGCTCAGTTGGTTTAGTGGCCGACTCTCGATTTTGGCTCAGGTCATGATCTCAGGGTACTGGGATCGAGCCCCACATCAGGCTCCCCACTCTGTGGGGAGTTTGCTTGTCTCCCTCTCCCTCTGCCCCTCCCCCCACCCCCCTTGAGCTCTCTCTTTCTCTGAAATAAATCTTTTTTTAAGAAAAGAAACTATAGTATTATTTGCCTCTTTGAGACTTACAGACTCATTTTTCTCAAGCTACAAATCATGCATGATTGCTCCTCTTTGCTAACAGTGCTATGTACTCAGGGAGGCAGTTCGATGTCGTGAAAAAAAACTTGACTTTGACTCATACAGATCTGCATTCAAATCCTGCCTCTGCTTCTTACTAGCTGCGAGATCTTAGGCAAGTCACTGCTCTGAGCACAGATCTCCTCACCATGATACTTGAGATATGGTTACTTATCTCACAGTATTGCTGGGGATTGAAAAATTTTTCTCATATGTATGTGAACCTGACAAGCACATTTCCTAGAGTATTGACTGTAGAACCCACGGGTGTTAGCTCTTTCTTTCTAGATCTCTGCTTTCCAAAGATTTTTTTTTATTAAGTAACTCAAAAGGATACCAAATGGGGGTGCCTGGGTGGCTCAGTCAGGTAAGTGTCTGCCTTCGGCTCAGGTCGTGATCCCAGGGTCATGGGATTGAACCCCACATGGGGCTCCTTGCTCGGTGGGGAGCCTGCTTTTCCCTCTTGTGCTCTCTCTCTCTTTGTCAGATGGATAAATAAATTCTTTTAAAAAATAAATAATAAAATAAAATAAAATAAAAATGATACCAAATGGAAAAAGTGCCTAGTGAATTATAAAGTATCTGTATGAAGCAACGTTTCTTCATCATACTAAACATGTGCTAAATCCTAAAAACTGGCTGTTGGTGGGCATTCCACCGCTGACCTTGTCAGACACCCCCTTTCCCTCCTCCAGCTCCAGGGTCTGAGTGACTGTCACTCCCCACTACAGACGCACGCCCATGCTGCCACCTCCTCCGCTCCCCACATACACACTCACCAAGCTAAAAGAGAACTGCTGACAAAGCAGAAGAGGTGAATCAGAAAGAGGCAGAGCCATCCCAGAGGAAAATAGACATCAGCATTCCAAAAAGGTGGCAAGTTCATAGATGGAGTGTAGACAAGGTGGTATGTAACATATTTCCCGAAAGGGAATGGCCTCTTCCTGGCTCCACGCTAGGAGATCTAAAGAAAATGCTTGTTCCTCCTTTGCTCTATGGAGACACTAAGCAATCTGGATTCCCTGTCTGTTCTCCGCACAGTATCTTGTGTTGAAGAGTCAGGACACCAGCCCAACCCTGCCACCAGCTCTGATGGCCTCCCCAAAAGACAACGAGAGGATTAGACTCTATGACCATAAAGAGCCTTCCTGAGCCAAGCCTCCAGAATTCTGATTCCCCTACAGCTTCCTAAAAGGAAGGATGTGAGGGCAGAAATGTGGGTTCAAAGCGGCTCTAACAATCAGGAACAAAGCTGACAGGCTGAGACCACATCGTGGAGACCTGCATCAATCAGTTCCATCAGATGTCAAGTTTGGACCAGCATGCCCCTTTGACTCTAAAAAATTAACACTGGAAGAGAAGTCTATGCCTTGGAAAATAATAAGAGAAATTGTGGTTGACTGAGCTTTACATTCTGGATTCTATGTCCAAACTATACTCTTGTGTCACTTTCTTTTATGACTTACAGAAAAAGAGAAGCTTCTCACTCAGCTGGGCGACTCTGCGGGAGGCAGAACACGGGGAGGAATGGGAAGGAAGGCATCCCATCTCATAGAGCCTTGGGCTAATCACCAAACCCCTCTGAGCCTCGGTTCCCTCCTCTGTAAAATGGGGATGGAATTCCTCCCCATGGACTCTTGTATCCCACGAAGGGAACGACACCACAGACAAACAGGTTTGGTGATGCACTTTCTGCCTGTGCCAACCCCTTGCTACAGAGCAGAGGAACAGGTCCACTTTCCTTGCAAAGCCAGATGGATGTTGAACACTTAACCTTGGAAATGCGGGTGCTTCCCAACGTGCTCACACTGGAAGCCAGCACCAAGAACTTTGATGTCCAGTGCTCAGGCAGGAGAACACTGGAACAGAGTGGAATAAAGACAAGCACCTCTTGATGAAATAAAAAGGACGAATAATTCGGAGCACTCACCAGGAAGTGCAGGGGGAGGCTTGACAACAGCCCACATCATCTACCTTGCTTAAATAAGCACGAAGGAGCACTGAGATGAGAGTCCAGAGGCCGAGGACTGATTCTATCTCTTCCACCTGGAGCATCAGGCTCCTCATCTGTCAGGAAAAGGAGGAAGAACCTATGATTTCTGAAAGGGCCCATCTATCTCCGACAAGCTGAGTTGCCCAAGAAATCAGCTTAGTACTCATTCTCCTCATCCAGGGCTTTGAGCCTGATTTCAGAAATGAAGAATTATGAAATCAGAGTCTCTGAGGAGCTACCTTTGGCTTGGAGACTTTTGGCCTTCAAGCTGAGTTTCTAAATCACACTCAGTTGGCCATGTTCCAAGGTCCTGCTTGGCTGGATCTGCCTAAAGGTAGGCAAGGGCGGCTTTGCTTGGAGCCCATGGATTAAGGACTGGACAAGGCTACATTTGTGTTTCCTCTGCCCATGGGAAGACTCCAAAGAGGGGCTAGAGTCTGAGCTGAGTCTTAGAGATGAGTGGGAGAGGCACTGGTGGATGAGCATTCTAGAAGTCAACAGCCCCACAGCTCTAGTGCTGTACATACCAGGCTGTGTCACATGGACATTCGTTTCATGCTCATACATAGGATGAGTAGGACAGCTATCCACCCATCACTTACATTTTTGAGCTGACTGAGGCTCTGCCATTTTTAACATTTGGCTTCAAAAATTGCCTACTGGGTCTCCTCCCCTCCAGGCAGCCCAGCGGGGCAAAGAGCATGGAGAGAGCCCTCGTCACTGGCCCCTGATCCACGTCTAACTGCAAAGGGAGCTGGAAAATGTAGTTGAGATGTGTGCCCAGGGACCATATGACAAAGCATGGATTCTAGGGAATTACCTGCTAGTTCTGCCACAGTCTGGTCCATTCCTCAGGCCCTGATCCTTCTGGATAGATCAGAAAGAAAAGTAGCCAGAGACCCAGGCAAAACACGAGAGAGAGGAAGGAAGTTTCTGGCACCTGGAAGCAGCTCTCTGGGGGCAGACCAGCAGGTTGACTCAAGCCCATCTCATTTTGGTAAGCCAAAAATTTCCCTCCGATGGGGTAAAGAGGCCTGGGATCCCACGGTGAAGAAGGCCTCCATATCTCTCCCCGCTGATTATGGGAAAGAGAGGGAGTATGACAAGGCTGCACCACAGGCCAGCCGTCGGGCCTCCCAGGGTGAAGCTCGGAAACCCCCTGGCTTTCCCTGGCATCGCCCTTAGCCCTTGATCCCTCCTCCTGCCCTGGTTCCAGCCCCCTTTTCTGGGCAGACTCCAGAGGCCAGGCTGTTGCATGGCCTGACACGTGGGCTCGGTGCCCAGCCTGTGGGCCACTTCGGGCTCAAGTTACTGGTGCGAGCTGATTTGGGAGCCCAGCCGATCCTGTGGCTCTGATGGGGTTTCGCCGTCTCGCCTGCCCTCCTTGGCTGGGCGCCTGGCAGAGTGGCACGGCGTGGCCCCAGGCTGGCTATCTGCTTTCACCAAGAAAAGGCCCTCCTCTCTGAATAGAGGAGAATCTGGAGGTGAGGAAGTGAGGTTTGGGGCTCCCCAGTCTACCCGGCCTGAGAACCCATCCCAGGCCAAAGCCATCTGCCTTCCGCCAACTTTCCCAAGGAAGAGAGACAAGGTAAAGGGCAGACAGAATTAACACCGAACAACTTGTTAATGATTTTATTGCAGGTTAAATAAAATGTCTCAAATAAAACTACGGGAGACCTTCTTTAACCTTACTGGGCTGTAAATATGTATTAACTCAATTACTATCAGCAATTAAGGCCTAGTTTGGGAACAGTGACCTGAGACAAAAAAGACATTATCATCCTGGGAAATGCATCCAGAATAAAAGGAATTTCTTCCACCTTAGCTAATGAGCAGCTGTATAGGGATGGAAATGAAGGCCTTTGCCTGGGAATTGCTTTTGACAGTTCATACGGGGAGAGGAGAAAAGGATCGCCTCTATGTAAAGCTCTTGGAAGCACATTAGGGACATTGTTACAATGCAAATGAGGAAGACCGTTGTGTTTGGGGGGTTTATGGGTTTAGTAAAAGGAGTAACATTTCAATTAGTGGGGAAGGAATGAGAACCGGCCTCAAAGAGGCTTAATTGGCAACTTGGCTTTCCCAGGGGACTTTGAAGTAGCATCCGAGATGGAAGGTTTTCAGAGGTGGGTGGAGAACAATGCAAGATGAAGCCCCTGGGCTGTTGGGGTCAGAGGGCAGATGGGGTGCTCTCGAGGAAAAACCCACCGCTACCCAACGCCCAGCCCCACCCGAGCGTGCTCCAGCCTTCAACGCTTCTGACGATAGGACCCTTCCTCTCTCAAGCAGGCCGTCTCCAAGAAACCACCTCACTGTTAAGAACTGAAGCCCTAACCTCACCAGTGTGGAATTTCTTTTTCCTTCTCAAGAGTCCCTTTTGCTAGGTCTCTAGGATCAGCCCAGAAAACCAGGGAATTCAACTCCTAATTGCTCTGAGTTATGGGGGAGGATGCAATATTGAATACAAATGTGCAGTGTGTGTGTGTGTGTGTGTGTGTGTGTGTGTGTTCAAGGACTAAAGGGCCTGAACATTTATATAGGACCTCCCCTTAAGGCAAGGGATTAAACAGGTGATGTTTCCAGGTGGACCCTCTCAGATTCTGTAAGTTGCCAAAGGCCTCTGGAGCTGCACCATCTAGATGTTGTCTCTCTGTGCGGGCATGAGGCCTCCCTCGGTGTAGCTGACATTCGGGAATTGCTCCAATCTTCATCCTTCTTGACCCACTTAAGGTTTCATTTCTCAATCTAGTCATTCACAGGACCTGGTAAATTTTTTTTTAACATGGAAAAACCCTCCAAAGGAAATAGTAAGATAACATGCCAAGATAATTGCTTGTAATGAAGTCTGGTCGAAAATTCAACTAAACCTATGTTTTAGTTGAAAGATAGCAATCTGACCAGGGGTTTGGAGAGCCATCCAAACCAAGCCTCCTAAGGGGTGCGCTGGTCTTTCTGAGCTTGGGGGAATAAAAAAACAGAATGAAGAACTTCCAAGGGACCCCAGGACTCCCATGGTTCTCTTGATGTTGACTTTGGAGAGGGCAAGTCCAACTCCCTGCCATGTGCGCATCTGTGGATGTGGATTGGGTTTTGCATGAGTCTTACCAATGCACCCTGAACTGGAAGGCACAATAACCTTCCATTTGAAGCAATCAGTCCCAACACACAGGACCCCGGGCCAGGCTTTCTCCCTCTGTCCTCCCTGCTCCTGTGGGTGGCTTCTCCTGGAACACTGGCTCATATCTCTGGAGCCTGTGGTTTGGGAATTGCTATTAGCCAACTACAACAGAGCCTGGAGGGTTTACTTCGGGTCTAAAATGGGAACCGGACCCACCCTCTGAGTAATGCTCATCCCCTCTGTAGGTTCTGGCAGGCAGCCTGCTACTTTACAAGTGAACCTCTTCCCACCACCCTATAGCCTTGGTTGTCTGTATCGAGTGACCACTCCCCTCCCAAGCTTCCTCCCTCGCTGCTTCCTCAGGACTGGGACAGAAGGAAAATGGCATGTGTAAGCACCTGCCACATTCCTGCATGGTGGCAAGCTGGGGCCGCAAGCAGCCTCTGTGGTACATGCAATCCCCCGGGCCAGTGTGAGGAGCACTCAGCACAAGTCCTGGGCCCTGCCGTTGAGCGGACAGGCAGCCAGTTATTCACGTTATGAGAGGCTCCTCAGGACCTAGAAGGCATTATTGACCACACATTTGGGGACAGTGCAGAACCCATTTTAAATGCTATAATATAGCCTAATATACAATCATAATAATACTCTAACCAATAGATGCATGACACACATGCCCAACTGAGGCCCAGACCAGTGAAGAGACCTACTCAGCTACCTTCAGGGAGTGAAGGGCACAAGGGAGCCCCTAGCCCAGGTGGTGTGACTAAGGCCAGTCCTCTCTTCCAATGATGCTGAGTTTCAGCTTCCACTTCCCAAAGGGTTTCTGCCTTGGCCGGTGTCGAAATGAGTTGATAAAACCTTGCAAAGGAAGAGAGCAAAGGGAAGCCAGCAAACATTTGCCCCAAATCTTCCTAGAATGGATAATCAGGACATCATTACATACTCTCACATTATTGATGGAGCATTTTGCTCCTTACTTCTTCAAACTCCTTTATTATCATCAAAGCTGCTTCAGTGGGGCTTTGGTTCATGTCCAGGAGGAAATTCTAATCCTAGACCATTAATTTCAAAATGCACTTTTCAGTGTCCAAAATATTTCCATCCCCAACATCATGCAACCTAGAAGAGCAAAATGGTAGAGTCTATAACCGTGTTTTTCTGATGAGAAAATTGGTCGGCTTGAGGTAAAATAATTTGCCCAAAGCCACACTCCTCAAGAGTGCCTCATACAGACCTAGAATCTGGATCCTCCAACACCATGCAGGGTCCCAGCCTCCAGCTGGAAACAACCTGGCACAGCCCATGCCTCATTATTGACTCGTCCCCTTTGGGGGACAGTTGCCCTTTGGGAACTCAGTGTTCCTTTGAAACATGAGAGTTTGGAGAGATGACCGCATGTAAGAACATTCTGAGTCCACGCCCCATCCAGAGTCCAAGGCACCGTCAGTACCTCTCAGAGCTGGGGCTAAAGCAGGTACTGCTTTTCCGTTCTGGAATGGATGAGCAGAATTTCAGCCTCCCGTTTTAAAGGAACAAGATGTGAGAAAACACATCAATCAGTCTGGAGTGATGGAGAGAAGATGGAATCTCTTCATCAGTTTTCTGCTTGGGAGTTTCTTCTAGAACAGACGAAGAAAGAAGGGAATTGCTAAAGGTGGAAAAGATGAGCTAATGCGGGTGTTCACTCCCCAGACTAGTGTCTCACCAGCAAAGCAGATAACAGAAACTATCTCGGAGAAGAGACAAGCAGCATATAAACCCCCAAAAGAATAAGGAAAGAATTACTTCCTCACAAATGTCTCCAAAAACAAAAATACAAGAGACACGACATGTGTGTTGCTTATATCTGAGGCATGCGCAGCAGGAACTCTCCCTCAAAATCTCCTGATATTAAAAAGATTTTTTTTTAGAGAGAAATGAGTTCTTCTTGCACAATTCTACCTTTGCGCCTACCAAGCTCAAACAGACTTCTCTGTAGAAAAATACCTGAAAGCCTTCGATTTCATTGGAAACGTGCGCACTGTGTAAAAACCTGTATCTTAGTCCACGCTCTCACCCATCGCTCCTCTGGAAAATGGCAATGGCCTCAAAACTGGCTTCCCTTTCCCTGGTCTTGAGCCACCTCCACGCTGCTGTCTAGAGTCAGATCTGACCACCCCTCCCCCTTGACTGGAGACTGCCCAGGGCTCCTTATCACCCACAAGATAGAGCGCACCGCAGAGACACAGAGTCCTCACCTCCCTCTGCGATCTCAGCGCTCATCATTTCCTGCCCCACAGTTCATACTCTAATAGCATGGGGTTCTTCATAGTTTCCTGCCCACAGCACACGGTTTCTCTCCTCCACGACTTTGCTCACACTGGAACCTCTGCCAGGAGCTCAACTTATAACACATCCTCCCCTAACACATGACACATCCTACCTTCTTCTCGTCCCCGCCCGCCCCCGCCCCCACCAGCCACAAAGCCCAGGTACATCTGTACCTAGAATTTAGAATGTCCGTGTCTACTACTATTCTTTTTTTTTTTATTTTCTATTGAAGAATAATCTACACCAAAAACTGCCCAAATCTTAAGTATGTTGAATACTCACAAACATTAAATAGCACCCAGAAAACAAACAGCCGTCATATTTTGGAGGTCAGAGGCTGCGTTTTGTTCATCTTTGTAAACTCAGCACCAAGCACAAGGCTGACGTGCAGCATGGACCCCACAAGTGGTTGCTGAATGAATCAATGACTGGTTATCTGCTTGACTCCCTCACCTTTTCTACCAATTTCCACTTTACCTGAGTTGCCCAAAGGATAATTCAGGATTTCTTGCCCACGCTTTGAGAGCCTGAGTTCCGAGTCTGAGTGAAGACATGCTATGGTTGGGAGTAGCAGGACGGGGAGAGGCCTGTCTGTTGTGCAAGACCAGGGTTTGAGACTTGGTGAGATCCAGGGCCCGGCCACCAGTGATGACAGAAGTCTCTTCTCTCCTTAGACTCGAGGTGATGATCGCAGCTGCCAAAGCAAGTCAAAGTACCCGCGTTGGTGAAGAACAAAAGAAGTCACTAGAGAGTCACGCATTTCAGCCTTTTTGCATTAGATTTGAGAACAAGTGGCTTTCATTTCCTCCACCCTCAGCTTCTGTGTCACCTTAACTCAATGGTTGGCAACATACCTGGGAAGGTAAGAGTCTATTCTCCCCACACCCATATAAGTAACTGTAGGATGTGTCACACGGAGTGGGCGCTCCCTAAATATTAATGTCCCTGTCTCCGCACGTTTCGGTAGAGTCCACAGCAGGAAATCATAAACCTACCATTTATTTGGCACTTACTATGTGCCAGGCACTGAGCTAAGTAACTACTTACATATATTATCACACTTACTTTTCAAAGCTACTCTCCTAAGTAGATGATATTACCCTCATCTGACAGATGAGAAAACTGAGCAAACGTAGCTGGAATTTGAGCCCATATCTTTGATTCCAAAGCCAGTGATAGAACCAGTATTCCACGGCACCAGGGCTCAGCTCTGCATGCCCCGTGCCCCTGCTCCTAACAGGATCAACGGCGCTCGGTGAGAACCCCAACCTAGAGGACTCTCCAAATGAAACCATGAACCTCGGAACTCACACTGACCAGATCTGCCTCTAGTTGGGCCTCACGACGGGGTGAAAGCAGGCCCATTTGATGGCTGGCTCCATAGTCCCAGTCTCCCTGCTGGGAACTGGTTCAGTGTTACCCAGGACTGCTGCCTGACTTCTTTTTTTTTTTTTTTTAATATTTTAATTATTTATTTGAAAGAGAGACAGCAAGAGTGAGAGACGGAACACAAGCAGGGGGAGTGGGAGATGGAGAGGCAGGCTTCCCACTGAGCAGGGAGCCTGATGCGGGGCTCAATCCCAGGACCCTGGGATCACGACCTGAGCCGAAGGCAGACGCTTAATGACTGAGCCACCCAGGCGCCCTGCTGCCTGAATTCTTATGGCAGATTTTTTCCTGAGGAGTCAGAACTCCCATTTGTGTCCATTCCGAGGCTTTATTTTGAAAGAAGTGTTTGGGGGAGGTTCACAGTACTTCCTGCCCTGCTTCTCAAGGCAGCCAAGGGAGACAGGTCCTTCCAAAATGGAGGAGAACCGCTTCCCAAAGGAACATTCTGGAGATCAGCTGGGATTTCCTCAGCAAAAAGCACAACGTCAGAGAAAGTATCCTTCTACCTGCACTGAATGAGTGTTCCTTGCAGAGGGGCATGTCGCCCTGGGACTAATGCAACCCCCCTAGACAGCCCCAGGAAGGGACATTCTTCTAACCCTCTTCAGACCAATGACCAAGCCAGGGAACCTGGCAAATGCCCTGTGGCCTGAGGACAGACACAAAGCCACCCTGTTCCCCAGCCAGACCTCTTAACAAGCCACTCCTGCTCCCCACTGCTCAGACGTCCCCTGTTTACATTCTACTCAGCAGCCAGACCTAATCCCTGGGCTCCGGATCTGCACTTAATCCTGTTTCTGTATATCCTCTAGATCAATACGTGTTAATAATAGTCATCACCGTGGGTAAGAACCATGTTTGAGGACTTCTGAGTCCTTCAGGTTTGGTGCCAACAGGAGAAAATATGGAAAAGGAAACCCAAGCATTTACAAACATTCCAGAATGTTTAGTTCAGGCTGCCCCACGTAAATAAGAGACAGTCCAGGAGATACTAATTTTCCCGAGACTCACTTATTTTGTTCCAAATAAAGTTTGGCTTAAAAAAAACCAAAACGCACACACACACACACACACAAAAAAAACCCAAGTCACCAGTCTCTGCTTCTCTCTTGCTTCTCAGGGCCATAAGATCTTTTTCATGTAGTTTGCTTCAACACTATTGTATTTCTTCTGTGCTTTGAAACTGAGTCCCTCTCTTTGATGGATATTAGCAAAACGTGCTTTTGTGTCTCCCTAATGAACTTTCACTTGGAAAATACCCCAAATGAGGAAGATGCTAGAAGTGTAACGATATTTTGTTTAAAGCAAAGAGAGACCCTCTCTTCTGGTCCCCTCCTCTTTGGTCCGCCCCAGAGGAATAATCAGCCAAGAATCACAGATGGGATCATTTACAGTTTTACTTTCAAGCTTCCTCCGCCCTTCCAGACTGTGTTTATTCGGTCAAAGTCTTCAGACCCACAGGGTGGGCCTCCCGACAGCCCCCTCTTGCCCGCTCTCAGATACCCTGATTGGGATTTAATCCGTGCCGATCTGTCACAAAGCGACTGATGGAGAGGCTTCTTTGTGATGCTGGTGGTAAACTTGAGGGGACGGAGGAGTCCAGACGTGGAGTCGGTATTCTTCAGGGGACCCATCCGCCCTGGCCTGGAGTAGCCCAGGAGAGCAGGCCTGCAGTAATTACTGGCTAAACAAAGGGAAAAATCCACCCAAAATGGAAGACAGCTTGGCGCCACAGTGAAAACCCCCTTTATTGGGAGTGTTATTTATTTATTTATTTTAACAATTGAAAATATCCTGTGGGGGACGGTTCTCTAAAATCTAATCACGTTAATCTTCAAAGTAAAACTAAGAATAGAGGAAATAAGCAAGCAACAAAACTTAAAGCCATTCGACGTGCCGAGGTTGGCTGTTTGCTTAGGGAGAGATTAGCGATAATGATTAGTATTTTTGTGAGCAACATTGGGTGAAGCTGGACAGTTTGCCACAGATCCAAGACAACTGTCGAGAGCACCAACTTCTCAGTGTGACCCAATTGAAAAGGAGTGGAATGGGCCTCAGGAAGCCTGTGTTCTCCTTGCTTCTTTACTTACTAGTTGTGGAGGCTTGGGCAAGTCTGTCTTTCAACTTCTGCTTTTCTGCTTCTTCATCTATAAAATGGGGACACCCAGGTTCTGTCCTTCACATCCTGTCCAAAATCTGGGCATCAGGCAAGGCCATGAAGGTGACAGTACGGAATCCCTAACATGTGACTGCTTATCATCACCCACCCTTGGTGTGTGCACTTTAGAAGCAGAGATTCCCTCCTTCATCAAGGGCACCCTCTGTCATCATTCCTAACTCCCCAGGTCGGGGGTGCAAGGTTTCTCACCCCTGTGCTTTTGCTCATATTATTGGCTCAGCTTGGAATGCCTACCCCCCATTTGCCTCTTCTACATTTCCAAAATCCACACTTCTCTCGAGGAGGCTCAGTTCAAACGTTAACTCCTCCATACGCTTTCTCTGATTTTCCTGCCCACCGCCCTGTAAAAAGTGACCATGCCCGCCTCGAGTTCCTGCAGCACTGGTCTCTTAGGACTTTCAGCTGCCCTGTCTTCATTCTGTCATTTCTGTTCATCACCTGACCTTTCCTACCATTTTGCTCAAGTGTGGGGGCTGTGTCCAGTTGCGTTCCAGGACTGAGTCAAGCATGGCGCCAAGCACCCAGTGGGCACTCACTTTTTGCTTCAGAAATGAGAACTGCTGTTGTCACATTCTTTACCCGAATTTCATTGAAAAGGAACTACAGATTGTCATTGCTCTGCACAAAACTGTGTTCTCACTCTGCAGTCACCACGCCTCCGTGCGGGGGGCACACCCAGTTCTAACGTCACGGCTCCGTGTCTCAGTTAATTGGCACTGTCCAAAGGGTGGACTGCCTGTATACCTAAACAATAAATATACAACATAAATGTAATCTGATCAGGCGGGGAAGAAAGACCAGCAAGTTGTGTGCACTGAGGGCAGCCAGCCACATAGACTCAATGCAGAACTCATACAGCATCTCATAAATCAGAGTCCTGGCAGAAAACAGCATTGCGTGTCCAGTCTCGGGGCGGGGATGCTTTAGCGATTGAGTGACCGTGTTGTTCCCATTTCAGAAACGTTACAGTGGCCTCTGGAAGGCTGTTTATGGAAGTCCTTTCTGGGGACAAGAGGCAATCTGAAATACGTAGCTTAAATGTTGAAACATGCTCATTTCTGGAATATTTTGGTAGCTTTGGGGACAACGAGACAGAATATTTATCATCTGTATGGTCTCAGGAATGCCTTAAAACCCCCTAAAATTGAGTAAACATCAGCCCCTCTGGTGTCCTGCTTCTTCCAACAGTGAGCACTGTGGCTGGCGGAGAGACCCCCAAAACAATACATTTTAAGCCACTGAAGTACCTGGAGACTGCACAGCAAATCTGTTTCAAAAGCTAAACACGCTGAGTTTATGTACTCTGCAAAAGAAAGGGACACCAGACAGTTAGAAATGATGGAAGATGATGATAAACACGAGTTGAAGCAACTTGAAAGGGAGCCAGGCTGTCTGCCGCTGCCCGAAGCATGACCAGAGGGCAGAGCACGGGACCCACAGTGAGGACCTCAAGGTTGTGCTTCGAGCTCCCAAGGCTTCGGGGCGGGGGTGGGGAGGGGGGGTTGGCTTCGCTGGCCTTGCTTCCCGGCACCCTGGCTACGTTTAGGGTGAGGGCTACGTTCAAAGTCCACCAAAGACAAAACAGAGTAGAATAAATGGGGGCTTTGGAGGTGACAGTACGGAATCCCTAACATGTGACTGCTTATCATCACCCACCCTTGGTGTGTGCACTTTAGAAGCAGAGATTCCCTCCTTCATCAAGGGCACCCTCTGTCATCATTCCTAACTCCCCAGTTCGGGGGTGCAAGGTTTCTCACCCCTGTGCTTTTGCTCACATTATTGGCTCAGCTTGGAAAGCCAGCTGGGGTCTTCTAACTTCTTTGAGACCATTCATTCGGACAAGTGAGAAGAGTTACAGGAGAGAGTCAGTGATGGTCCCAGAGGCCGGCAGCCTTGAACAGAGGGCATCCCCTCTCCTCATTTCCATTTCTTCACCTGTAAAATGGGAGTTAGGAGTCTGCCATTTGCAGGGTTGCTATGCAGATCGAATTCGGATGTGTATGGACACACATGTACAAATCCAAACAAGCGTAAGGGATTCTTAAGACCACTTCTAAGTCCTTCTAAGAAGAGGAGGACACCATGCGAGGACAGAGGCGGAGGCAGAGATTGGAGGGGTGTGGGTCAAGCCAAGGATGGCCGGCCACCGCCAGCAGCAAGGAAGAAGCAAGGAAGGATTCTCCCCCAAGTCAGAGGGAGTGTGGCCCTGCTGATGCCCAGATTTCAAACTCCCTGCCTCTAGAACTGTGGGAGAATACATTTCTGTTGGTTAAGCTTCCGGTCTGTGGTACTTTGTATGGCGGCCCCAGGAAATGAATACATGTAAACGAACAGGGAAGTGCCTCTTCCCTGTTCAGTTTACATTTGCTCAACGTTCACCCTGTTAGACCTCTCCAAACTCCAGAATGGAGCTCTACCTGTAACAAAGCTCATACTTCTGTTTTATTTCTGAAGAACTTTGCCATTATGTTAGCAGCCTCTCCTAAAATCTCGTTAGGGAACTGCTTACGACAGATCTTCAGAGTTGGTCCTTCTGGAACCACCCTAAGCAAAAGGTCTGTCTGGTCCTCCCGGGAAGTAAATATTCTTGGGCCAGCTGAAGAGGAAGCAGCATTCTGCAGAAGGGGTGGGCTATGATGGATGAAGAACCCCATAATACACTTTTGAAGAGCCTACAGTGGGCTTGTCATTGCCCCTCTCCTTTAGCCCAACAGCAAAATGGGTCCATGGAGCTTTCTTCCCATTCTGTTCACCAACAGAAACTAAATCTACCTTGACTGGTGCCAAACCAAGAGGTCTGCACCCTGAGTCCGTTGAATGAGCCCTGGACTTGGTACCAAGGACCCCGTTCGTGATCCATTCTTGGTTTGGGCACTCACTGGCTCCCCCAGACTCATCTATAAAATGGGGAGACCACCTCCCTGTGGGGTGGTCCTGGGCCACAGTGACAAGAGCCTGGATGTGCGTGTAAAATCGTCAAGTACTGTGCAAATGGTGAGTGGTGAAATCATTATCTCCCTCCTCCTCCACCGGTTGTCAGCGCCTGCAGGGTGGGGACCCTCCAAGAGCACCAGGAAAACTGGATCAAAGTGTCCAGCTGGTGAAAGAAGAGTCAGCTGCAGTGCCTGATCCTCTGGTATTGGCTGCCCAGGGGGAGAGCAGTTGAGATGAGCTCTCCCGGTGGGTAATAAAATGAGTCTACGTAGGGAGGAAGCAGGATGTATAAAGCCCAGGAGCCTGATCTGTTTCTGAGATCAAACAGAGCAGCATTGTACCGGGATGTGGAGCTGATGTCAGCGTCTAGAATGCTGGTCGGAATCGCCCTGGTTACGCAGCTGGACCGGAATAAGGCAAGTCTGTATCTGAACTCATTAATTTTTACAACCAACTGAACTGTTCTGCCTTTTTGTGGGGGGGGGGACGTTGGGGGAGGTGGTGCAGGGGGAGAACAAGGGAAGGAAGGGAAAAGGGAGGGGCTAGTATGTATGGAACAGGGGGCTTCCCACCAGCAGACACTATCTCATTATTCCCCAGCAAACCCTAGCTTCAACCTTCCAGCCAGCCCCCTGGACAGTTGGGCAGAGCTGCTGCAGCAGGGGGAGAACCGAGAACGGGGCCAGTGAAACGTAAGGATAATTAGAGTGGCACAAGCCACTCCTAGGAGTTCAAGTTATGTCAATGTTTCCATTATATGCCTCACTTTTGGGGGGTTTATAACAGAGCTATAAAAACTCACGCCAGCTGAGAATTTGGCAGGCCAGGTCGCAGCAAAGGAGGGACTGTTTTTTAATTCAATTCAGCTGCTTGTAACTTGGGGTGGGGAGCACATTGTACGTTTGGACAAGTCGGAAGGGCTAGTTTCAAGTACTGTTGCTGCCTGATCCCCCTTCTCCTCCTCCTCCTCCTCCTGTCTCCTTTGTGCTGTCACCAAAGAAACAGCATTATATAAACACATCCCACCAGCTTTCTGAGCAGGGAATCCACAGGAACCCTCCCAAGTGCCAGATAACTCGGCTTTTCCCCATCCCTCAGAAGGATATGGCTCAACCCCCTGCCAGCAAAGGTGCAAACCATTTCACCCAAACCTCGACACAAAAGACTGTCAAGCCTCTGCAAGTGAGCTGTTTGGTGCAGGAGCTACTCCAGACAAAACTCAGTACTGGGGGCCTTTCACACTGTTGTTCACAGGATTTGACTTGGCTGGTATTATCTCCATCTCAGGGGTGAGTTTGTTGGCCTCTCAAGCACAGAGTTAAGAGAGTGTCCTCCATATTTTATCCCACAGTCTCTGATTCCGTCGAAGTCCCCAAATCCCACTGGATCTTTAACAATCCAGTGCACAGGCCACCCCCACCATGAAGCCTTCTGTGATTCTCCTGCTAGAAGTCCTCCCTCTCACCCTTGGTCTCCTGTCTGCTCTTTTCCTATAAGCCATATATCATTTAATTGCTGGTTATTGTTCACCGATTTGCACACATTTTATTTCCATACCATGAGCCCCTTCTGACAGAGTCCTGAGCTTATTAATCTCTACCTACTCCAAAGTGCCAAACTTTGAGTAGGTCCCAAACCAGATGAACTCTGCTCAGGAAGTGTGAACAGAGTTAATCACTTAAATAATTAATAATGACATTCAGAAGCCAGGTGGCTGACAGCAGAGGTACAAGGAAAGCTCAGAACAGATAGGGACTTACCAGCTCCTTCTTCCTTAATGGAAGAGAAAACAGAGGAATACATAGGTTAGTAGAAAGGTTTAAGTAGAAGGGTGAAGCTATAGGTCACTGGAGAATACCAAGGACTTATAAGCAGGAAACCTGAGTTGGAATCTAAGCTCTACCACTATAGGTCACCTTCATTTCTCTGAGCCTCAGTGTCTTCATCTATAACATGGGGTCAATATGACCTACGCCACCAACATCACAGAACTGTAGTAGGTTGTATCAGTTAAGAGTGTGTTTGGCCGACGTGGATGGAACTGGAGGGTATTATGTTGAGTGAAATAAGTCAAACAGAGAAAGACATGTATCATATGACCTCACTGATATGAGGAATTCTTAATCGCAGGAAACAAACTGAGTGTTGTTGGAGTGGGGGGTGGGGTGGGAGGGATGGGGTGACTGGGTGATAGACACTGGGGAGGGTATGTGCTCTGGTAAGCGCTGTGAATTGTGCAAGACTCTTGAATCTCAGATCTGTACCTCTGAAACAAATAATGCAATATATGTTAAGAAAAAAAAAAAAGAAGAAGAAGGTAGCGGGAGGGGAAGAATGAAGCGGGGGAAATCGGAGGGGTAGACGAACCATGAGAGACGATGGACTCTGAAAAACAAACAGGGTTCTAGAGGGGAGGGGGGTGGGAGGATGGGTTAGCCTGGTGGTGGGTATTGAGGAGGGCACACTCTGCATGGAGCACTGGGTGTTATGCACAAACAATGAATCACGGAACACTTCATCTAAAACTAATGATGTAATGTATGGGGATTAACATAAGAAAAAAAAAATAAATATAATAATAGCAGATTAAAAAATAAAAGAGTGTGTTTGGCTGCAAGTAACAACAAATGGATTACCGTGGTTTCAATAAACAAGAGTATATTTTTCTCACGTAAAACAAGTCGAGGTAGGCGGTTCAAGGTGTGAACCTCAGTGATGCCTTAGGAGATCCAGGTTCTTTCTGTATTTCTATCTTAACATCCTTGCCATGTTGGTTCTCCTCCTCATGTTTGTCATCTCTTAGCCACAAGATGACTACCGTAGCTTCCGCAACATGTACACATTCAGGAAGAACAGGCAAGGGGCAGAAGCCCTTCTCCTTGTGAGTCTTTCTCAGCCAATTCATCCCCACATCTCTTTAGACACTGTGGGGCACCTGCCCACCTTCAGATTGATCAGTGGCCAAGGGAGCTGAGATATGCCATGACTGATGTAGACCCATCATTATACATCTGGCACTGAGGTAGAGACAAAGCAAAGAATATTTCTGTGCTACCAGATCGATTCAGCAGGCAAGAAGGATGGCAGCTGGGTGAACAACCAACAAAGTCTGCCTCATGGTAAAACATGATAAAGCTGAGCTCCTCAAAGTGTGATCCCCACATCAACAGTATTAATAGCATCTGGGAACTTGTTAGAAATGCAAAGTGTCTGGAGACACCTGGGTGGCTCAGTCAGTGGAGCGTCCAACCCTTGGTTTCGGCTCAGGTCGTGAGATCGAGCCCTGTGTTGGGCTCTGCTGCTCAGCCCAGAGTGCTTGGGATTCTCTCCCTCTCCCTCTCCCCCTTGCCCCACCCCCACCCCCTGCTCACACACTCACATGCTCTCTCTCTCAAAAAAAAAAAAAAAAAAAAGAAAGGAAAAGAAGTCTGCCTCCACCCCAGACCTACTGAATCAGAAATTCTGGAGTGGGGGCTAACAACCTGTGTTTTAACAAGCCCTCCAGAGGATTCTGATGCTCACTCAGGTTTGAGAACCACTGGGATAAAGTTGAGAAAAAAACTTAGCAACCAAGCTGGAGACTCAGTGGTATTAATGACATGTATTCTTTATCAAAGCCCTCCTCTGGGAAGAGGGGAGGAAAAGAGGGAAAGGAAGGGAGGGAAGGAGAAGAAGCTAACCTGTACTGAGAACATACTCAAGGTGGGCAATGTCCTTGATGCCTTCACCTGTCTCTTCTCACTTAATCTGAACAAACCCCATTTTCACAGACTTGTCCAAAGGTATTCAACTGATGAATGATACAGCTCAAATTCAAATTCTGGTCTGATTCCAAGCCAGTGGACTTCCAACTGCTACACCTAAAAGGGAAGAGTCCTGGTAAACTTAGAAGGACTCAATTTATAAAAGTGTGATTAAAAAGTAAAACTCATGTTCCTTTACTGGGCATTCAGAGCCCTCTGCCGTTTTGCTCTGATCTATCTTTCAGCCTTACCTTCACTACAGCTCCTCCCCCCCGCACTTCCATACCCTTATCCTGGCTCAGAGCCACCCCGAACACCTCCCCATTTCTTGGGCTTGCCATGCAGCTTCAAAGCCTCAACTCAACTCCTGCCCTCTGTAATGCCCTCCCTTCCCTTTTCTGCCTGTTGAACTTTATTCTTTGTAAATGATTAAACAACTAAAACTGACCCTCTATGCGTTCATGGTATAGTGCATGAGACCAACTTGGCACTCAACAATTGTGTAATAAATGAATGCAAGAATGCCTCCTTTGAATTCTTTTCCTACCAAGAGGCACCTCCAAGTTTTTCTCTCTAACCCAACAGCATTTTGCTTGCATTTCTGATTTCTCAATCTGTCCTGTGATAAGATGATATGTACGCCTCTGTCTCCCAAGCAATGTGTGAACTCCCAAAGCCAAGGTGTGGTCTCACTCATCTCTTTTATCTTCCATAGCACCCAGTGCAGGGTCTTACACTTAGTAAGTGCTCAAAAACCACACATATAGCATGGAACCACATAACCTAAAATGTACATCTGTACATTTCAAAGAACTTCAAACAACTGTATTTCTCAATTAGCTGATGAATCCTACCACTTTTAATGCACAAAAGCCTATTTCATACTAATGCTGTTGATGAAGGAGCAAACCTTTCCCTTGGATCAGTCCAGTGGATTTTACCTTGCCCAGTGCTTAGCTAATCCAATTCTGAGAATACAGCGTCACTGCTGGATGTTGAAATGGAGCCATTTTGGGAAGCTGAGCGGAAAACCTCCCAGTAGGAGTTATTTACGCACCTGCTGGATTGCCTATAATAAATGATACTGGCCAACTCACAGTGCGATCCCCTAGCCCTCTGTACCCTGGCCATTCCCTCTCTGCCTGCATTTACTGGATGACTTCCAAGAATGTTAGGAAATTAAATATATTTTGCAGCCTCCAGAAAGTATCAAGGGACAACTTTAAAAGTGATACTGAGCTGTAGATAATTGCATTTATTTTTTAAAAGTCTTTAAAAGAACACCTTTTTACAATAAATTTTGAGTGTTGGGGGAATGGATAGTGAGGGTTGGAAGGAGGGATCAGAGAGAAAATATGAAAGTGGTTGATAAAATCTGGTACTTTTCAGAAAATAGCACAGGTTCAAAGAAACCTTATAAACATAAATACCAAAAAAGGCAGAAAAATATATTCCATTACTCTGTCACTCTTGTTTGTCTCCTTAGGCATTCTCCAGCATTTTCTGGACATTCATTCCAAATAACTATCCAACAAGGACTTATTGAATACCTTCCATACCATGGGCCCAGCCTATGAGATGCAAAAAGAGAAAGGACACCAAAAGAATGACTGCCATTTCTTTTTCTTTTTTTTTTTTTAAGATTTTACTTATTTATTTGAGAGAGAGAATGAGATAAAGAGAGCATGAGAGGGAGGAGGGTCAGAGGGAGAAGCAGACTCCCTGCCGAGCAGGGAGCCCGATGCGGGACTCGATCCTGTGACTCCAGGATCATGACCTGAGCCGAAGGCAGTCACTTAACCAACTGAGCCACCCAGGCGCCCCATGACTGCCATTTCTTACACTTTTTTTAGCTTTTAAGAACTTAAAAATGCTTTCAAATACTTGATCTCATTCAATTCAATCTCACTGTATGGATGAGTAACCTGAGAGCATATGAGCAGAAGCATAGGAGCAGGATCATATGGTTATAGGTAAACTGAGTCAGGGCCCACGCACACGTCTTCTGACTCTAAGTCCTGTGCTCTTCCATCTCTACCTTTCTGCCACAAAGACAAGGACTGTTTTTAACAAGTTTACAACATACAATATATACTCCCACAATATGATAAACTTTAAAAGATGTCTTTTACGGAGTCCTGGGTAAAAAAGCATCGGAGTTAAATGTTAAACTTCTTCTACACAAGGTCCCCAATGAAATGACCCAGAGAAGAATAAAAAAGAAAAGGCTTTAGGGAAAGGGAGAACAAGAACAGGACAATATGGTTTCCTCATGGTAGAAAGTGTGGTGCCATCCCATCCAACCCTGCCATCCCATCCCACCCTGCAGGTGGGACCAGGTGACAGGAAGACACTGAGGGGCATCTCACAATTCCACCTCCTGAGAAATAGCAGTGCTTACAGGAAGTAAATGAGACTATGAGATCCCCACCAAACTTGACTGGCCCCCTTGCAATTGTGAATTTTTAAGGGTCAGAGGCAGCAATGATAAGGGTGCTGGCTCAGAGGAAGCAAAATTTACAAGAGCATAAAAGACACTTAAAAAGCCATAGCTAATTAAAATTTTCATTAAAACCAATAAAGAAGGGGTGCCTGGGTGGCTCAGTCGTTTAAGTGTCTGCCTTGGGCTCAGGTCATGATTCCAGGGTTCTGGGATTGAGCCCCTCGTTGGACTCCCAGCTCAGTGGGGAGCCTGCTTCTCCCTCTCCTCCCCGCTCGTGCTCTCTCTCACTATCTCTGTCATTATCTCTGTCTCTCTCAAATAAATAAATAAAATCTTTTAAAAAATAAAAATTTAAATTTTAAAAAGTGATAAAGAATAGAATGGGCACTGCAAAAAGTCAAAATCAGTGGTACAGTAAAGAAATTTGAAAAACTGCCATGGAATGAGGAGGAAGAAGACGAGGTGATTGAAATATGGGAGAAAAATTGTTGTAAAAAACATATAATACAGAAATCAGAGATCAGAGATGTTGGTGGGGGAAAAGAGAGAGAGAGAGAAAACAGAATAAATAAAACAAAGAAAATAAACAAAAACATAAAAGAAGAAAACTTTCCTGAGCTCATATATCCATAAGGATCCATCAGTCTCCTGTGACAGAAACGCAACACCAAACTTAAAAGAGTCTGGGAAATATAATTTCTATTCCAAGCAGCCATGTGCCCACATGAAAATCAAGAATTATGTTAGTAAGAAGGAAAATATGGATTGGGGGAACCACTATCAACCTCTGCCATAACTGAATAAAACATGCATATTTGCAGATCAAAAGATCTCACTGAGTATCCAGCAAAATTACCTCAAAGACTTCTACTACAAGATATATTCAAGTTCAAGAAACATAGAAGAATTTCACAATTATCCAGGCAGGGAGAAAAAAAAAAGCAGGCTAGCCTCAGTCCTATAACAAACATCAGATGACAATAGTGACACACCTGTAGTTTTGAGTGTAATTGCCAGTCAAGAATTCTAAGCTCATCCACGTTGTCATTCATGTCTAAAGGAAATGCAGGAAATTTTTCAGCTACTCAAAGACTCCTAAAAAGTACATCCCTCACATCCTTTCTGAAAAAAGTACTTAAATTATACTCCCACCAATTGAGAAATGAATCAAAATAAGAAAGGAGATGTTTTGATGAAATGGACCCCCCAAGGTGAGCACTCAAAGCAACTAAATATACCATCTAAGTAATTTTTAAAGGATCATTGTAAATGAGTTTTTAAATACAAACAATAATTATTGAAAAAGAAAATAATGTTAAAAAATAACACCAGGCATACAGTCTTCAAAATTCAATGAATATACACACAAAAGTTTTGTGCCTTTTATTGTTTGTAAATTTCACCTCAAAGTGGGGGAAAACTGCAAGTAATTATTAAACTCTGGTTAATGACATTTGTGCTGAAGTATTTAGGGCAAAGCACTCTGACCTCTTCAATTCACTTCAAAATGCATTTTTTAAAAAAAGATGGGTTGAATGGATAGATACATGATAAAGCAAGCAAAGTAGTATGGCAATGGTGGAAATGAGATGCTGGGTATAGGAGTGTTCACTGTAGAATTCTTCCAACTTTTCTGTAGTTTGAAAAATTTTATAGAACAATTTGTTGGAAGAAAAAAGTAATACCTGGGTCTAAAATCCCAGATTAAATAAATAAAATAGGGAACTGAGTGAACTAGTGTAGAAGGGGGAAATAACAGGGCATTTGTTTCTTAACCTTACATAGGAGACAGTTGATAGGTAGCATTTTTTTAGATCAGTAATTAGAAAATTATAGGTTCCTATACCTGTGTTTTAAATTATCAAGGCAATTCGAATATAATTTAAAAATAGGACCTGTACATTCCATATTACTAGCAGGGGAAAAAAGAAAAAGAAAAAACAAACAGCATAGCAAAAAAACAAACAAACAAAAAAATTTAAGCAAAGAGCACAAAGTAGTTTAAAAAACAGAAAGCGTAAGCAACTTGACTAAAGTAAAAACTAACATAGTAACCATGACAATAAATATAAATGGTTTAAACTCCTATATTTGAAAAACGAAACCTACCAATATGCTATCCCAAGACAGCACCTAGAACAAAGAAAGGAAAGTATCAGAATAAGGAAAGATAAGCTAGCAAATATATCACACATGTAAACGCACAATCTATAAAGAAATCAGGATCACAATGTTCTCCATCCAAGTAGAATTTAAATGAAAAGCTTAAGTGAAATTTAGATAAATCCTGACAAAGTGAGCAGCTCATAAAGAAATATAATTGTCATGAACCTTTATATGTCACATAATATACAATAGAAAAAATAAAACAAGAATTCTTAGACATTCTGAGGAAAACTGATAGAAATGTAATAGTAACAGGAAGCTTTAAGACCACATCTTTGATAGCTCAGAGAGGTAATATGCATACAATAATATAACAGTAAGTTAGGAAGCACCCCAGGTTGTGTTTCGGTCAGTGTAGAGCTGATCAGGACAATAACTCTGTTCATTGTAGAAGCTGTATTTTTCTTAATGAAAGCATACCACATGCAAGCTTCTTTGGCATCACATATGTGCACTGACATTTGGTATATGTTATCTACAAACCCCATCTGCACATGCGCTGCCAACAAACCATTCTCTACATGGGAGATCTAGCAAGACTCAGGAGCTATAAAATCTAGAGAGGTTTCCAGTGTTGATTTAGAGGAAGAAGCAATGGGATGGGTTATAAGAACTGGAAAAGATTTCTTGTAACTGTTAAACTCAGATATTTCAAAGCGGCGGGTCCTAGTAAAAGATCAGATGATAGAACGAGGAGGTTCAGGGTCTCCCAAGCCAGTTTTGGTTCCCTAGGGCTAGATCCTGCTTTCACAAACAGAAATGAGAGAGTTGGGAAGATGAGTGAGGTGAAGGGAAAGCTGATAGATGGACATGAGGACATTATGAATTTGCAGTAATGAAAAGATAGCCCACTGGAGATGCTCTGGAGGCTGTTGGAAATTTAGAACAGGATCTGGGTTGGAAATGTGGATTGAAGAGTGACCATCACCAAAGTCAGTTAAGACCACACGATTCAAGTTACTGGCAGAGAGGATTTAGGATTAGCAAAACCCACGAAAGCCAGATGATGCGGACATGGAGAGCCAGGCAGAGAACTCTGTGCATGAATCGTAGGCAATGTAGAGCCGACAAAGGTTTTGGATCAGGAAAGTGGTTCTAATTAGTAGGAAATTTCCATTTTGAAGCCCAACTCTGCCTCCCTACATATCTGTCAGCAGCTGGTGCTTCTTCTGCCCTATGGGGTAACATAGAAATCATCTGCTGCCTCTTCCACATGTCAATAGAGGGAAAAGCAGAAACAGCATAAAGCCTTCATGCATTAACAGGGCTAGAAGGAGAAGACACAACGCACTCTGAGAAAACCACATTAATCATCAACCCAGGAAACTGGAACACTCTACAAAACCATTGCTATAAATTCAATATTTACATAAAAATCTGGACATTCAAGTTCTTGTTACCACAGGGAAGGAAAACATGTAAAGCTGCCAGAAAGAGAAGCCCACTTGCTACCTAGACTCACCGAATTCATAGTTGAGTGCAACATTCTCCTTTCACAGAGAAGAGAACAAAGTTGCCAAAAGACAATTGGCGTCTTGATCAATAGCATGTCCACACAATTTACAATTCCCACTTGACCACTCCCATGTTGGGGTTGAAGAAACCGTAGCCCCGGGGGCACAATGACCTGCCGTATGTCACATAGCCAGTAAGCATCCAAACTACGCGTAAACCCAGTTTGCCCTGCCACTCAACCACACAAACCAACCCAAGCAAGCCAGACAGGCAGAGAAGAAAAAAAGAAAAAAATGGCTGCACTGTGCCCGAAGAAGCAAACCCACGCAAACCTTATCTGTTCTTCGGAAAGATGAAAATCCCAGGTGATGGAGGCACTGCATACGCTCAGCTGGGTTTGGGGCGAAGTCACTGGGACCCTCTCTACAATTCCTAAAGAAGAAATAGCATCTGCCAGCTTCCCGCCCAGGGACCTTCTTACAAGTATGGTTTGGCTGGAGCCCAGCCAGACTTCCTGGGTCAGAATCTCAGGGTGGGGCCCTGGAACCTGAGTTCCTCAAAAGCCTCCCCAGTGAATCTCACTTAAACTCAAGTAGGGGAGCCACTGGGGTTTACATTCTTGAGCAACGAACACGTGAAGAGTGAATCCAGATCTTGTCCCCAAGTCTGGGGGCAGACCGGACACAGATCATCCTCCTGCCTTCAGTGCCCAGGCCCTCCTGTGCCCTTCTGGCCCCCGCTCATTGCTCAGCTCAGCTCAGCCCAGAATGAGTCCTCCTGAAGGACATCCTTCTGCCATTTTAATTTCTAAAACCTGTCATAAAAGCAGCTCTTCTCTCCTAATGAGGTGATTGGTGCCATAATGCCATTAGGAAAGTGCCCCTGGCGTGAGGCTCAATTAAGAAAGGTGTATTAAATGATTTACATTTCTTTATTTAGCTGAAACACTAGTTCTAGACTTGCTAAGTAATATAATGTTAATGAGCCAGAGTATGGGGCTCATTTAATTCTTTACTGTAGCTTTCTAATTGATGCGTTGTTCTTCCTCACCCCACTGTCCAATTTTTCTTCTCCTAATGCTGGAAACAGAGAGAGAAAAAAAAAACCTATTCAGGGGTCAGGAGGCAAAAGGGAAAACCTACATAAAGACGGCTTCTCAGTCAGCGTGGCAGGCCGACCTTCCAGAGGGACAGGACTCTGTGTTAACTGTTGACCTTGCAGGTTTATTCTGGGCTTCAGCTAAACCCAGAGGCCAGAAGAGCGCCAATATGGAGGGCCTGGCTGCAGTGTTCCCAGCCCGAAAGATCTGCGGCTCTCCGGAGAAACCCGGGGAAGGTCTGCGGTGTAGCCCACGGGGCCAACAGTAGCAACAGCAATTCCAGAGAGCTCACTGGAAATGCAGAAGCTCGTGCCCTACCCCACACTTATTAAATCAGAATCTGGATTTAACAAGACCCTCAAGTGCTCCTGACACACTTTGAAATTTGAGAAGCACCGGTCTGGATCCTTCCAGAATAAATCAGAACTTCCCGGGCCTCCCTCAGAGAGATTTACCCACTAGAAGCCAGACCATTCCTATCCTCGTGGCAGCATTTCTCTTTTCTGAAATGTGACACCGTCTTCATAGGAGAAAAACCTCTTTTTTATTTTATTATTTTTTTTTTTTTAAGAAAAATTCCCCAAGTAACAGAAAAGACCAAGAAAGAGTTTCTGGACTTAAGAAGTTCGAAAGCCCGTATTTCATTTTACTCACATAACCACCAATCTCTCCTGCATCACACCCAAGGGCTGCCACTCTGTCTCTGCCAAGCCACAGTTACATGAAAAGCCAGGAGAAAAGCTCTCTTTCTGACACAGGAGAGCCAGGAGACCAACCTTCTCAGCTCACGGAATCACGGCATGTGGGAGCTGGAAGGGGCCTCAGAAGGCCCTTCCCACGCCTTCACCCCACAAAACAAGACACAGAGGCCCACAGGAGGCAAGTGATTTGTTCGAGCAACCTCTGCCCATGAGTGGCGGAGCTGGCTGGGACTGGGCCCAGATCCCTTTCCTCCAGCCCCGTTTCTGTCGCGCCGGGAGCCCCCGGGGTACTGTGCACGAGGACTAGCTCCGTGCCCATGTGCAAAAGCCATTTCACAAATTTGCACAACGTGAACCAATTCTTCTAAAGCAAACATAACACTGCACAGTTGTGAGCACCGCTGGGGAGAGGGGCTCCCCAGAAACCGCTTGGCTGCTGGTCTCCAGATCATGGATCAGCCAGGACATTGTGCAGACAGTGAACATCAACCCAAGCCATTCTCAAAAAACTTGAACTCCATATCAGAGCAGAAAAGGGAACCAACTCTTTCTTTTCACCATCTTTTCTTTTCCTTTTTTTCTTTTCTCACTCATTTTCCCCTGGCAACCACCAATCTGTGCTTTGTTTTCTATGAGTTCAGTTTTTTAAGATTCCACATATAAGTGAGATCATATGGTATTTATCTTTCTCTGACTTATCTCACTTTACTCTCTTTCCTTAACAGGCTGCTCCATTCCAATTTTTGTACTGGAGCATTCTCTGCGTGAGAAGCCTGGTACCACCAGCTCAATGGAATATCTCCACAACTGACTGATGGCTTGCTTGTCCAAACTCACCATTTTTTTTCTTCAAATACATACAGTCTGACTTGGGGATGAAGACAGAATAACATAAATGTCCCTTAAAACCAGAAGTCTCAACCAACTGCCCCAAAATCTAGCAGACCCCAAGAAACTCAGATCCAAAATGACCAAGTAATGGCAGTGGAAACATCCACGTGAGAAAATCGGCCATGAGGAGGGGGCTTCATAAAATCCAGCCTCGTAAACCTCAATTCCCCAAAGCCCCTTTCTTTGCTACCTGCAGCAGCCAAACCACCTCTCTTCCCGTGTCAATGTGTCCCTCCAAGGTGGCCATCACCTCCTGTCCCTCTAATGCCTAAAATGACAAACATCAGCCTCATGCTCCTGTCTACGAGAAAGTGAGGTTTGTATACCCAGGGCTCCTGGAACGGACCTCCTGTTTCCTTTTCTTCCTTCCTTCCTTCCTTCCTTCCTTCCTTCCTTCCTTCCTTCCTTCCTTCCTTCCTTCCTTCCTTCCCCTTTCTTTATCTCTTTCTTTCTTTTTTCTTTCTTTCTTTCTTTCTTTCTTTCTTTCTTTCTTTCTTTCTTTCTTTCTTCCTTCCTTCCTTCCTTCCTTTCTTTCTTCTTTCTTTCCTTCTTTCTTTCTCTCTCTCTTTTTTGTCTTCCTTTTAGTCCACCCTGTCATTTTTCTAAAATGGAGAAAAGGGGGGGAAAAGCAGAGAAGCACACGAACCTTCCCCGCAGCGATGTGAGTGACTGCTATGTTTCCATGGCTCGCTTTCCACTGTTCTCCGTGACCCCTGCAGACTCCCCTTGTGAGTGAGTGTCCCGGAATGTCTCTTTATTAGGTGTCTGGAGAAGTAAAGCTGTCCTGATGCCAGCGCCCCCACACTGAGGACTTTATTAGTTTTTTAATTTTCTGTCTGGGTGCTCCTGCCGCATCAAACTTTCCACAGCTGTTAGGAGCTATTAAGTAAGTAGCTTCATCGGCCCTTTCCCCACCCCACCCCCTCCTTAATAACAAGAGAAATTTCTGGACATGCTACATGGAGCCTTTAAAATAAAGATGCTTTGTGTCTCTGGGGAGAAATTGTTGGGGGTCTGAGTGGGGAGAGGATGTCCTGCCATCAGGAAAGCACCTTGCCTTGTGGGTGCCTTGGCTTGGAGCAGGGGGGCCATGCTGACCACACGGGGGACCGTGCAGAAGTGGGGAGCCACTCCCTCAGCCATTCTGCCCAGCAAGTAGGGGACCGGGGGTAGCTCCGACTGTTTTCAGAGCGGACTTGGAATCCGGCCCAGAGCTTGATGCCCGGTTCAAAGCGTTCCCTCCTCAGTGGACATTCTTAGACCTGCAGCGAAGAATAAAATAGAATGACTTGCAAACGTTCCCCGGGGTAGGCACACAGCTGTGGTTCTGCTCAACAGGCCTGGCTCTTATTGCTCACGTCTCCCCTGAGAAAGAACTCCTGATCCCCACCCGCCCCCAGAGCCCCCTCCCTGCCTGTGTCCTCCCTTGATGCCCTGAGCCCATCATCCGCAGGACTCCTTGTGTGTAAATCCAAAGATGGGTGCACGCACACACACACACACACACTCACTCAGACACTCACAGGGCCATGTACTATTCGACCGGGCAGCCGGGTCCTTACCCATAGCACCCGAGGATCTGGAAGGTTATGGCCACTGGGTGGGCAGAGGAGGGCAGACTAGGCGCTTGAGAGCCCAGAGCTTTCTGAGCATCCCTCCCGGCTCCAGCCTGCCCGGCAATTTGCTTTCCAGCGGCTGCCTTTAAGCCTCTCTTTGAGAAGACCTTATTTGCAGGGTGAATGTGAAAGCCCCGAGAGAAGAAAACCCTTTGGTGATGCCCGCCTCGGGAACAATTTTGCCTCTGAGAGCAAGTTGGTATTTGGGGTTAATCCCTCTGTGGAAACACTGGGTTGAAAGCCCAGAGGAGGTCAGGGGTCTGATTAGGGCTTCTGTTGACATATAAACTTCCTGGTCCTAGGAGACAGTCGCAGGGGTGGGGGCAGGGAGCAGGGAAGAAAAGAAAAGAAGAATTTTTTTAATTAAATGGCCTTCTCTCTTAAAAATAAAATCAACGAAATAAGGTAGAGCTTGTGGAATCAAGGTTTGATAGGAATGTCTAGGTACGAATATTTTATTTTTTCAGTCAAGATTTACATAATAGGACTGAAGCATCTTTCGAAGTAAAATTTGAAATGAAATGCTGATATATATACACTCATATATGTATACATGTAATATGTATGTATGTGTGAATAGGCATATTAAAAAAAAAAAAAAAAAAACAGGAAGAAATAAGTTTAGTTATCTCCCGAGAACCACAGGAATGGTTTTGTTGTATTTTTTAGAGTGGGCTCTGATTTGTGTTTAGTTTGGTTTGGTTTGGTTTGGCCAGAGAAAATCATCATGAAGACTCTACAACAGGCAGATAAGCTGAAAATGATGGTATTTAAGCCAACTAAAAACTGCTATAAACACATACATACAAGAGAAGCCTAGATGACAGTATTAAAGACAAATAATACTTTCAAAAGAATTAAGAGAATAAAAAGACTTCTTCCATATGCTCAAAAAAAGGCAAAGTAAAACTGTGCAGTTGAGGTGGGGGGTGAGTGGGGGAAGGGGTGGGGATGCCAACATGGTTATCCAAAAAAGAGCAGTTAATTTTTAAGATCTATAATTGGAACCATTTTTTAAATTAAATTAAATTTTTTAAAAAATTCAAGTATTATTAACATACAGTGTTATATTAGTTTCTGGTAACGAGCGATTTTTAAAAGGATTAAATTTAAAGACAAAATACTTTTTTTTTTTTTTTTTGAGAAAAAGCCAGGGTGTCAAGAGTCTGTCCCAGACATCTTTAAGAACATTAAACAAAATATCCATGAAGAAACTGTGGAAACCCTATTGTTTGGGACATTTGCAACCAGATAAAACTCAGGGATGTAGGATTTAAATCCCAAACCATCCCGTAATAGAAGAGAGATCCCCAACCCTAATGTCTAGTCTCCTTTTGTATCTCTAGCTGGTGAAATTTTTTTGAGGCTTTTGCAAATATTAAAGATGCTTCTCACTGTTTACTTTGTTAAAGAAAAAGGAAAGCATTTCTTTAAGAAATGGTCACCTTTCCACTCTGAGTCTCTAGCTAAGGAATCTTGGAAAGCCAAGCATCTAACATTTTGAAAATGAATTTGTCAACAAAAGTAACCAAAAGAAAGAAAAAAGTGAACAAAATTTGAAATCAAATCCTATAGACCATTCATTGCCCCTTCGAAAGAATCAAGAAAATTTCTAATTCTTTCATTTTTCTCAAGAAATCCTATAATCTCCCTAATTCATCAGCTACTTGGTTCAGGCTTTGCCTACTTGGCCTTTTTTCTTTTATGTCTCTCACCCCCTAAATGAGAATGGTTTCTTGATATTTTCCAACACAAATTCCGTCAAAGCATCTGACAGCAGGAAGATGGCTGTTTCAGTAGCAGGAATAAAAAGGAGACTAGAAGGAAAAGGAATGACGCACAGAAGTTAGTAACACACCTGCAGATGTAGAGTTCAGAAGTTCACAGGCTAAGGAGGTCCAGCAAGGGCACTGCTGAAGGCACGCACTGTGGAGGGCACCCTGACACAGAGGTCTGCAGCTCTCAGGAGCACTGATTTCGGTCAGCCCCCTTGCAGGACCACTTCGAGAGGGCGAGGCTGAATACAGTGGCTGGATAAAAGGGAAAGAATTCGGGACCCACAGGCGAGTATCAGAGGTTGTCAGAAAGCTAGTGGTGAGTCAGAGGGTGACATGAGACTATGTTATATGGGCAGAAGCAAGCCTGACAGTGCGCTCCCCTTTGGGCTCAAAATGCCAAGTGGCTGGGCTCTGGGGTCTGCAGTGGGCTATGTAGTCAAGATGACTACATAATTTATTCCCCCATCGGGACACTTCTGAGAGTCAAAGTCCGGGAGTCTATTAGAATTATACTGGGATAACCCATACAAGCTGGGACCACCCCAGGCAAACTGGGATGATGCTGACCCTAATTATGAATCTCCCCAAAGTCTAGGAGATAAAGTTTAGCTGCCCTCAGAACTGACTGCAGACAAGGCTACCCCCACCCCCACCCCGGCTGAGCTCCTTTTCCCCAGGGGAGAGGCCTCTCCAATGGCAAGGAGTGGACCATGAGGAAGTGCCTTGGGCAAATAAGTGTGGGAAATGGACCATTCCTACTCCCACTCTCTCTGGGAGACTCACAATATACATATTAGTAAATTAGAGAGTTTGAGAAGGCCTGCAGTAAATTAAGCTACTTAGCATTGTTCAACCGGGGGTCTTCCCAAAGGTGTTTGACCACTATGAGATCGTTTGTCTGCAGAACTACCTAGAACATTCGGGCAAACTGAGCCTTTGGAAGCCAAGTGTACAGGGCAGGGCTGGGATTCCAGGCCCTCCCTGGGAGATGGAAGCTGGCAGAGTACGCAGGAGCTTCCAGAGCTCCTGAGGATGACACTAGCAGATGTTCAGCTGGGTCAGGTAATACAAGAACCTACCCAGGGACAGCCAAAAGGCCTGTAGAAACATGTCTGAAGCCAACCCACGCTGTGAGCACGGAGCCTTTGAGTTCACAGAAACGTAGGCAGGTCTCCCTAGCCCACATGAATCCATTTCCTCCAACAAGGAAGACAACAAGGACTGCACTTGATATTAAGGCAATGGTAAGCCTGACCCAAACTCGGCTGAGACACAGAGAACCCCTGTCTCCCTCTAAGCGTTTCTTCCACGGGGACCGGAGGCTAGACTCACCCATCCTGCCATGTCTCTGGCATGCATGTCCTGTGGGGAGTGCCCCAGAGAGTGTGGGTGAGGCGGCCTCAGTCAGAACCACTCCAAACGAGCAGATGGGTTCTGGTGAAGGAGGTGAGGGGTGATGGTAGAGGCTAGGAGTCAAGCCAGAGATGGGCTGGACACCAGCTTAGGCACTTGTCATGGGGCATGGTGGAGCAACGCTGACACACAGCCCATGAGGCAGAGGCTACTGGTTCCAGGGACACTCCAACCGTTCTCACCTGGATTATCACGAAGTCCTCCGACAGCATCTCTCTTGGCAGGTCCCTCGCTCTTCCTGCTTGTCCTTCGTTTGGCAGCCAGAAACATACAGACTCAATGTTCAGAGCATCAAACAGTGAGTTGGTGAGCAGGAGAGCCCTACAGGAAGATCATGGTGGGGGCGGGGGGAGCAAAGGTCAATGATTCTCCTCAATGTCCAAACATCACATGGTGCCTGTCATGAGAACTCTCTAAGAAGACACCCCAATCTCTCCTCCCTTCCAGTCACTTCTATCCCCTCCACTCCATCTACTTATATGCAGCTGCTCTTCGATCCCCAAACATACCACTCTTCTCACAATCCCTTGCTTTTCCTATTGCTGTTCCTTGCCCATAATAGCCCTGTCTTCCTAGCTAAGTTTGACTCATGTACTTTAAGACCCACCTGAGAGTTCACGTTTTTAGCTGAACAGCCTTCCCCACTGCCCCTGTATCAATGCTACCCGAGCAGATTTCGAGCCTTCCTCCTCAGGGCACTCGCATCTCCTTGTTTGGCTCTTAGTACACCAGAGGCAGTCTCCTTGGCTAGACTCTGAGTGCCTGCTGGCAGGAAATTATCACACCAGTTCCCTTGTCCTTGGTGCCTACCCCAAAACCCATTGCAGAGTCCATGCCCGGTTACTGTGGGGTCCTGGAGAAACAAACACAACTCTGTGGAGTCACGTTCAAGATTCAGAGTTTTCCTCAGGCTTTAGCATTTTAAATTTGGAAATGAAAGGCACCAGAAATGTCTTTAGGTTAGAGTCTGCAGGAAATGATCAAAATGATGAAAATGTGAAAATGGTTCAGGACTCTACAACCATGGTCGAGCAAAAGGATGTTTGCTAGAGTTTATTATCCTGTGAGTTCATTTCTCAAGACGAATGGTAGCCTGAATGGCTAACACCATTTCAAAAGGAACAGAAGCCCACCCGCCTCAACCCCACCCAATAGTCGTGATCTCCATGAGTCCTTACAGGAAGCAGGTGTGAACATTGGGGTGAGCAGGTACTTTCAGCTCAAAGAGTAAGGATTTCTTTTTTTTAACTTTTTTTTTTTAAGATTTCATTTATTTATTTGACAGAGAGAGAGAGACAGCGACAGAGGGAACACAAACAGGGGGAGTGGGAGAGGGAGAAGCAGGCTTCCCGCGGAGCAGGGAGCCCGATGCGGGGCTCCAACCCTGGAATCGTGGGATCATGACCCGAGCCAAAGGCAGACGCCTAACGACTGAGTCACCCAGGCACCTAGGAGTAAGGATTTCTAAGATGGAAGAAACTTGGGGTGTGGGGAGAGGCAAGGACTGAAGTGACAAAGAAGAGAATCAAGGAGAATGACAGGATCTAGGAGGTGAGAAGAGGACCAGAAGACTTGACAATAAAAATACGAAGCTGCAAGGAACCCCAAAGTCCTCTCAGAGAAAAAGGATCCGGTCCAAGAAGTACCTATGGCACAAAGATCTAGAACACAGAAGTAGGAGGCAGGATGGACTCATCCTCAAGATGTAAAGCTGAGTAAGCAAGCCTGTATTTTTGCAGTTCTCTGGTTAATTTCCAGCCATAAGAAATACGGCCCAAGACTTCATAAAAATATCCCTAAAACAGTCCACATGCTTCTCAAGGCAGAGGTTAATTGTTACGAACAAATCCACACAAATTCTTGTGCCAAGAGCAACAAATTAAGAATAGAATAAAGAAGGAACAAGAAACATGAAAAAGGGGGCTAGTCAGAAACCAGAATGACAAACGTGGGCCATCCTCCCCTCCCAGCAAAACCAGAGGAAAGTGAACCTTTACAGCACCTCAAAGGCTTACTGCTATTAAGAAAGATCCAGCATAGCAGTCCTAAAGGATATTTTCATCATGGAGAAAGCTCCAGGAGCACTGCTGAGGGGGCATCATGTAGATCAGGGTCGTAACTCTGCACAATCAGTCCTTGGGATCACAGCCTCTAAGACCTGGAGGGAGATGACTAAAGTCAACCCCCATCCTATCTCTGCATCACCCCCATGGGCTCCTTCATGTGACTAGCCAGTTTCTGCTTCACCACTTTAAGGTATCTTGACTTACAGAAAGTTCTTTCCTATAATGAGCCAAATCTTTCCCCTGCAGAGTAGGGGCAGGGAGGAAAAGTTGGGGACTTAACAGAGTTGGCTACCTTTCTCTATGTCAGGTCCTCAAGAATATGAAAACAAGTCTAATGCTCCAAACCAAACATCCCCTTACTTCCTGTGACGTGAGCTCTAGTCTGTCGCTCTCTTGGCCAATGTCCTAGGGCCACGCTCTGGTTGGAACTGAGCACCAGGCCTAACTCCTGTCTGCCGTTGTGCAGCTATCTGTAGCCTGTTCTGGTGCAACCGCAGTAATATCTCAAAGAACAAGAGCGCACCCCCCAAAATCAGCCAGAGTTTGCGCTGTTCCTGCCAAAAATCCATGGGAAGGAGATTGGGCCCAGCAGAGGCGTCCCTGGGCTAGTGTCATTCATCTCTCCTTTCCCCTCTCCACCTCACTGTGGTCCTATGGTGCTGAGCTTGAACCAATGGCTCCTCTTCCATTCTCTATAGGTACAACAGTTCACCGTCCCAAGGAACCCTTCACTGGGAGGGTGCCCCTCACAAACAATTGCCCCCACAACAGAAGAGCTCATTAAAAGCACCGAGGAAGGCTGAGATGCACTGAGTAAGGAAACCTTCCTTTCCCCCTCAATAAAATGAGAGCCTAATCCACCACAGATGGAAATGGAGGGCGGCTCCCAGACTGGGCAGGGGTGGCTGGACTCCATGGCCTCCAGCACTGGCTCCCCAAGGCATCCCTTCCTTTTGGAGACCCCTCTGGCGTCTCAGGTCTGGAATCCAGCCATCTCTCTTAATGGAATCAAGCCCCAGCTTTCCAAGGCTGGCCCAGATCAGAGACTCTTCGAACAGGAGAGCACCCAGAAGGAGGCGGGGCTGTTCAGATGCAGCTGCATGGCAGGGCTGGCTCCTTGCTTTTGGGCAACACCTTGCCATTTAGTGACCGTTTTTCCATTTATCACATCATTTAGTTCTCAGCATAATCCAGTGATACAGATAGGGCAGGAGTTATTTTAACTTTCCTGATGACGCAACTAAGGCCTGGAAGAGAGAAAGCGATCTTCCCAATGTATACAACACATCAGAGTTGATTCTAGAACCAGGGTCTCTAGCCTCTGTCTGAGGGTCATGTACAGCCACACTAACGGTCATTTCAAAATGTCCCCATCTTAAATACTTGATACAAACACCAGCAGCCCGATGGAAAGTCTTAAAAGTTGACCCTTTCCGGGGACCTACTCTGGCTCCAAACAAGCAGCTTCCAGCCTGCAGCTCCAGCCCTCAACCCGTGATGGCGCAGTGACATCCTCTGTGATAAAAGGCATCTGTGAGGGGCCCACACGGCCACACCCTGGGGCACTGCAGGCCCTGCTGACTCAGGAGGAGCATTCCCACGGGTGACCACAGCCTGCTCCAGCCTGTTGCCCCGGGAGACAAGGGAATCAGCAAGCAAAGAGCTGCCCGCCCTGCCCAGCCTCTCAGGGGCCATAGCTTAGCCCTGCAGCTGGCAAGCACCCACCCCTTAGGTGTGACTCGGCCGGGTGCCCAGCCCTGCGAGCCCGTCCAGGTCTCAGTTCCCGGTAACACCCTCATGCTTCGCCCTCCTGCATATGGGAGAAGAGTCATCCATCTGGCAGCAGCCCAACTCAGCAGCTGATTGGAACAGGGAGCGGCAGAAACCTGCACCAGATCAACCCTTCTTCCGCGAGGTAATTCAAACGTGAGTTTGAGTTTGAAGCTTCTGTTTCAAAGGATTGAACGTCAGGCTCATATAATGTGTCTCTCTTCTAAACAAGTGCATTTTCTCTGCCACGAGAGGAGCACCTTCGGTGCTCTTCCACCCAGCATCCTGGAAAGACATTCCTGCAGGTGTCATTCAGCGAGCGTCTATCAGGGTGTCGTCACATGCATGTAATGAGGGGATGGCACTGGCTGCCCCATGGGCAACGTGCTAGGTGAAGGGCGATGTACAGATGCTAGAGAGAGTATAAGCTTTTCGGTTCAAATCCCCGTTCACTTGCTTAATGGCTTTGTGACCTTGGGCACATTACTCAGCTTCTCTGGGCTTGTTTTCTTCTCCGCAAAATGGGATATCAGTACAGCGCACAGGGTTAGGGGAGCTAAAAGAGACGGTCATACCGAAAGCACCTGAAAATGGTGCTGTGATTATAAGCCCTTGATTAATGTCAGCCATTATTACAGGAGCATGTTGACTTAATCCTTTCAACAGCCCAAGGAGATGGGAACTATCATACAGGTGAGAAAATGAGTTCAGTGGCATTAAGCACGCTTCCCAAGGTCATAGCGCTAACAAGAGGCAAACTCAAGACCCTAAACAAGCCCCATTCTCGCATGTACGGCACTGAACAGCACAAACGTCTCCCAAGAACTCATTGTCTTATTTGGCAGGAGGGAATCAGTATTTGTTTTGTGCCTATCAAGTGCAGGACACTTGTTGGGGCTTTGCATATATTAACATAAGTAAACAAATAACTCTGGTTCAAATCAAAATGTGATTAGAGCCTCACTAAGTGCCACTGGAAGTCAGAGGAGGGCTCCCTCTTCCCTCCTCGGCTCCTGAGATGTGTGTGTGGATCAGGAGGTCAGGCAAGCTCCTGGACCCTCTGGCAGCAGGTTCATGCAGGCATCCCTAGTCCGTCTCCTTTGCACTATTCTGAGGTCACCAAATATCAAGCCTGTAAGAGCAAGCTCCACACAATTAAGAGTTTTACTCAAGTATCCCTACCCCCTGTCCTGGTTCCATCCTCAATAACCAGTATGGACTTAAAAATTGTTTTCTTACCCATCTCAGGAGGGCAACTCTACGGAGCAAAATAAATTTAACTCTAGGCACTTAACATTAATAATATTACTAAAGGTAGTAAGTATTCAGAAGAGATAAGATATTTCAAGGGAACGGTGTCTTCACTAAAATCTAAAATGTGGATTTGAACCACCATATTTAATACATAGCCTGGAAAAATCCATTCAAATGTTTCTTTATAAAAATTTGGGAAACATTAAAATGTAAAGAAATTTGAAATGTTCTTTTTTGCATAATATAAACTTGCACATTCAGTCTTACTCGATTTTGTTTCACATATACGCATATATCCGAAAAGCCTGAAATACATCAAAATATTAATAGTGGTTACCTCTGGAGCATGACTTAATGGAAATTTTATTTCCTTCTTTATATATTCCTGTATTTTACAAGTTGAATATAGTAAGTCTGTTATTTTTATAATATAGAAAGATACAAAATTTGTTTCAGTTTTAAATTAGGTCAAGGGAAAAGAGATTTGCCCATGTTGGCAACCAGTATTTTAAACTTGTGAAAAAGTCTAAGAATTCAACAGTGATAGGAAAAGAACTAATTAAAAAAAATCAAGAGGGAGTGCCGGAGAGAGAAATAGGTGAAGCAATTTAAGAGGTACAAACTTCCAGTTATAAAGTAAGTAAGTCACAGGGATGAAAAGCACAGTATAGGGAATATAGTCAATAATATTGTAATAACATCTTATGGTGACAGATGGTAACTACACTTATCTTGGGTGAGTACTTCATAATGTATATAATTGTTGAATCACTATGTTGTACACCTGAAACTTATATAACATTGTATGTCCACCATATTTTACTCAAACAAAGAAAAATCAAGCAATGAGTTAAGGAATATAAGGGGATCATAATATATAATGTCTTTATAATTTAGCTCAAATTTTTCAACAAAGGACTAATGATACATGTGCAACAGACTCTGTTTGGCTGTTTGTATCCATTTACAAAAGGTATAATGCATGCAAACCTATTTCTAGTTTTAAGCAATAGTGTTTAACTTTGGGGAAGAGGAGTCATAGACTCATTTGAGAATCAGTGGAGAGCCACAAACAATAAGCCTTTCCCCACAATGAGGACAGAAACACACACACACACATACACAAACGCACACCACACCTCAGAAATTTACATATAAATTTAGAAGCTTCCTAATCCTTGATACCCATCCACTTCTTCCCTGGAATCCATGAAACACAGATCAAGAAATTCTACACCAAGAATTTTCTTCTTTCAATCTTCCCCAAGTTTTGAATTAGGATTACGTTCAAGCACTGAGAAAAACTGAAAGAATAGAACAATGAACATCCATACACGTTCCACTTAGATTTAGCAGTTCTTGACATTTTTGTCATATTACGTTTATTTACACATTCACTGAAGCATTTGAAAATTATAAACATTATAACACATCACCCATAAACACTTCAGCATGTGTTCCTTAAGAATAAAGACGTTCTGAGCGCCTGGGTGGCTCAGTTGGTTGGGCGACTGCCTTCGGCTCAGGTCATGATCCTGGAGTCCCTGGATCGAGTCCTGCATCGGGCTCCCTGCTCGGCGGGGAGTCTGCTTCTCCCTCTGACCCTTCCCCCTCTCGTGCTCTCTCTATCTCATTCTCTCTCTCAAATAAATAAATAAAATCTTTAAAAATAAAATAAAATAAAAAAATAAAATAAAAAAATAAAAAATAAAAAAGAATAAAGATGTTCTGGGGAGCCTGGGTGGCTCAGTGTTTGAGTGTCTGACTCTTGGTTTTGGCTCAGGTGGGATGATCTCTGCGTGGGATCATGCCCCGCATTGGGCTCTGAGCTCGGTGGGGAGTCTGCTTGAGGTTCTCTCTTTCCGTCTCCCTCTGCCCCTCCCCCACCCCGCTCTCTCTAAAATAAATCTTTAAAAAAAGGAATATGCTCTTCTCCATAACAACAAACAAATTACACCCAAGAATATTAACAATAATTGTGTAGTATCTATTCTCATAAACCTTTTTCATATAATAAGAAGTCATGAAGAAGCTAAAGTCCTAGGAGAGGGCATAAGAGCTGCAGGTGATGTTCAGAAAGACTGTAGAGATGTTGCCCCGGAAAGAGAAGTGAGCAAAAGCATCTGTGTCCTGTGTCTCAGCAGATCTCTGGGCAGGAGCTTCCATGCCCACCACACCAGGTCCAGAGAGAACATGCGGCCCAAGTCCTTACAGCAAAGGAGGAGACTCAGCAGGGCAGCTGCCCGGCCGGTGGCATCCCGTCCAGTGGCATCCCGTCCAGGGCACGCAGGCTCTGACCTGGGCTGCAGGGCGGCCACAAATGCACCTCTTCTACATTCTCCGTCACAGACAAAGCCAATGACCCATTTCATGGTGTCCAGGTCGGCACCTCCCAGCGAAGGAGCCATCAGTAATCTCCCCCCAGTTCCTGGTCTTCAGCTTTCTCTCATCTTCCTGCCAATTCTCCCACACCTCACGACAACTGACAGGCTTGGCTGAACTTAGCCAGACCCAAGAAATCTGACTAGGCCAGTGTTAATCCTCTCTATTCAAACTGGACTTGTTTTTTCAACCTGATGGCTTTCTACAGTGATTTCCAAATGCCAGGAAATTGTAGAATTCAAAGGTTAAAAAAAAAAAAAAAAAAAGCACACCCATCCCTGCCCTGCCATAACCTCCACATCAACTCCGCACGTAAATTCTCCTCAGATCCCCCCAGCACTTGCAACATAGCTTGTCTGTGCTTGTTCTTTTGACGTTGTTCTTCCATTATTTGCCTCCCCCACTAGACTGAGCTCCTTGAGAACAACAACCCTGTCCTTTTCAACACTGTACCCCACAGTGGGTCGAATGGTGACCCCCAAATGATATGTCCAGGTCCTAAGCCCCAGGACCTATAAATGCAGTCTTATTTGAAAAAAGGATCCTCACAAATGTAATTGAATTAAGGATCTCCAGATGAGATTAGCCTGGATTATCCAGGTGGGCCCTAAATCCAATGTCAAGTATCCTCATAAGAGACACAAAGAGGAGAGACACTCAGGAAGCAGAGGGTCCATACGAAGCTGGGGGCACAGACCCCAGGGATGTGCCCACAAGCCAAGGAACTCCGGGAGCCACCAGAGGCTGAAGGAGACAAGGGAAGAGTCTCCTCTAGAGACTTTGGAGGGAGGGTGGCCCTGCCAACACCTTGTTCCCAGACTTCTAGCTTCCAGAACTGTGAGGGAAGACATTTCTGTTGTTTTAAGCCTCCCCAGTTTGTGGTGATTTGTTACAGTAGCCTTAGGGAATGAATATACCCTCGTAGCACTGTCCCTGAAGAATAGTTTAAGAAAAGCATATTTGCTGAAGGATTGAAGAAGCTGAGGGTGTGGCCTTCTACCTTTCTCATACCCCAGGGACAGGGAAGCATCTTTGAAGGCCCCTGGACTCTGGCTAACAAATATGTAAGGATCTCTATTCTGGTGTCAACTGAACAATGTGTTCCTTTAATGAGGTGTTTTAATCTCACTTTATATTCATTGTTCTGCCCGCCTTGATTTTACTGTAAGTGACTGGATTGACTTTTGATGTATTGCCAGCACACTATAAATTATGAGCCTCTTTCTTTAAGGCTGGAGAGGGGAGGAACCCTACTTCCCTGTTCCGTTATTTCAGGCAAGGGTGGGAGCAGGTTTTCTGCGCCAGCAGCATCCTGATTATGATTCAGGATGTGCAGCCAAAGGCAAACAGTTCCTCTTCAAATTCAATCAAATAGGAAGGAGCTAAGGCCCAAACAAGAAAAGCCGGGTTCTCTTTGTGTGTGCAGCCAAGGGGTCCTGGGAAGCTGGTGGAGGATGACGCCCTATCCCAGGCTGAGCACGACCGAACTTACAAAGTACTCGGGAAATGTCTGCACACATTCGTAACGGGATTCCAAGCCTGACCTTACAGAGCCCCAGTCCAGACAATCCCAAATCCACCACCGGGGGAGTTACTTGCAGGCTATAAGGACAGAGGTTAACCAGATTTAAAACACCTATTTTTAATGTCTTCTTGGAAAAGATTCTGTGTGCCACTTCCCGCCATGGACTGTGGCCATGAGGGGCCCTGATGATGGCTTCCGCGGACATGCTGTTCTGTGCACCTCAGAGCAGTGACTTTTCACTCGATAAGTCATGACCCCTTAATGGATTGAGAAATCCATTTAGTGAGAAGTGTCAGCACTTTTGCTTAAATGAAATAAAAGAGAAGAGCAAGTATCAGAGTGTATCCTGCACAGGAAGGGTAACTATTGTATCGTGAAATGTTGCTTCAGTTTCAAATCTATATATGTGTCATATATTTGTGATAGAAAAGGGACTCCTCAACTGAGTATTGTAATACAAAAAAAAAGTTTGAAAGCCACTGTCGTAGAGAATCTGATCCACCAAACCAGAGAGAACTCCTTCCTCTTGTCCATGTCCCAGTTTTTAAGAAGATATTAGCAGTTATGATGGGCAACTCAATTAACGGGAATAATCCATTCGCTAGCTCGTAAGAGAGGTTGCCATACACAAGCAGAAGCATCCCTTCCCATCAATCCACTGGAGTGCCCTCCTCCTGTTGGAGCTCTACCATGCCTGAAGCTTGGCCCCCGATTCTTATTTCTACCCTTTGGTAGAGTCTCACCTGGTTCACTTCCATCTTCCCGGGACCCACTGTCATTCCTTGATAGTCCTGGAATTCCCACAGCCTTTCACAATTACTCTGCAACAGACTCAGACAGTCTCTGAGGAGGGAAAGGAACCACCTTAATTTCTCTCACCAACCATCCTCTTTATCTTCCTGTGCCTAAGTGTCCAATTTCCCCTTTCACCAATGTGCCAGGAAGATGGTCACTCTGGCTTCCATTAAGGATTCTCTCTCACCCACGAACTTGCTGACTCTCCTAGCCCAGCGGTCCGATACTCTGGCCCATGTCCCACCACTGCGCCTTGTCCCCTGCAGGGTCTGCCTCATGGATCTGCTACTAGTGTTCTGATCACTCAGGAAGACGGTAGCTAGAGCTTTCCGATCACACATGGTTAAGAACGGTGACTAACCGGGCTAGCAGAGCGGTGTAGGCTGGAGCGTGCACTTTGGCTTCAGCAGAACCAGGTCCAAGTTTTGGTGCTCTTGCTTTCCTGGCGGTTGACCTTGAGCACATTGTTTAACTTCTCTAAAGCCTCCTCTGTAAAATCAAGATAATGCTAACACCCATCTCACAGGATTTATGAAAGCCCATTTTTTTTAAAAGATTGAACTTTCTGTGATGAATCCCTCTTGTGCATCTTATGAATGGACTTCACAAAAAGGTCTTTATTCTCTCCATGCTTTCAGGAATCTATATTACTTTGGCAAAGTATGAAAAACAGAGAATTTCTGAAAAATATGTATGTCTAAAAAGTCAAGCCATTCCTAATACCTTAGATTTATAGAAAGTAAAAAGCAAGGAACAAAGAGGGAAAGAAGGAAGAGAAAGAAAGTTCTACATATGGTCTGACCTCCTGCGATGTGCCACAGGGGTCTTCTCATTCTTGCATTAACACCAGGCCGTGCACATCTTTCTGCCAGCAGCCTGGTCTGGCTTGCTGGGTCTGCAAGTCTGTTTCAGCACAAAGGATCCGCTTAATGGAAAGCAAGTGTGCTGAGGAAGAACCAGGCTCACATTTTCTTGTGCATTCTTTGCACAAAATAAAAACGATTCAATAACCCAAAATAACTGAGGTCGTGTTTGAAGGAACTGCCCTTTACATCTGGGACTGGTCTTTCTTCTAAGGTGGCCATAGATGGTGACATAAAAAAAAAAAAATGCAGTTGATTTTTAAAGGGTTTTAAAAACCCTCAATAATGCATCCGTGGCACACCAATAGGAAAAATACTAAGGCTCCCATTTTCTCTAAAGGTCAAAAACATAAATAGACAATTCAGAGAAGAAATTAAGTTGCTAATAAATATATAAAACTAAGTTCAACGATGATCAAAGACACATGTAAAAGCAAAACTGAAACTCTACTCAAATTTGTAAATACTGAAAGCAATACTTAACGTTAGTGTAGGAATGAGAAATCAGGCATTTTTCTCTGTTGATGGGAAGAGAGAAGATCAAACTTCTGACAAAAATTTGGTAATACAAATCAATAACTTCCAAAGTTCCATACCCTTTGGATAATAATTTAATTTCCATAAGTACATTAAAGGGGAATCACCAGACAAGTAGGTATGTAGATACGTGCATAAAAATTCTCACTATAGTCATGTTTGTAATAGTGAAAAATTATAGTCTACATCTCTAATAAGGAAATTGATAAATCAATGATGGTTTCGGGCGCCTGGGTGGCTCTGTTGGTTGAGTGACTGCCTTCGGCTCAGGTCATGATCCTGGAGTCCTGGGATCGAGTCCCGCATCGGGCTCCCTGCTCAGCAGGGGGTCTGCTTCTCCCTCTGCCCTCTTCCCTCTCGCGCTCTCTGTCTCTCATTCTCTCTCTCTCAAATAAATAAATAAAATCTTTAAAAAAAAAATCAATGATGGTTTCTCACTCTGATGGAATATTATGCAGTCATTTAAATTGTATTTTAGGAATATTTAACGACATAGGCACAGCTTTAGGGTCTAAAACTTTGCACATAGAATGTTCCAAATTAGGTAAATAGAAACATAGATAAAAGAAGGTCAAAATGAAATATACTAAAATATTAACAGCAATGATCTCTGGATGGTAGGGTTATACATAAATTTATACTTTATGTATTTCCAAGCTTTGAAAACTGGGCATGTATAACTTTTATGGTTATATGTTTGGATTACTACCATGCTATACTAGAGCTCTTGCGAGAGTAAGCTGACTAAATGCACAGACATTTAGCTGTCAACTCCAATGTCCCGATTGGTGGGAAGGATTGCATGTATTCTAATGATCCCATTCCTTAAGGGGTACAACACATACAGGGATGAACAATCTGAAAAAAAAAGAATCAAGGATAATCCATAATCAGTATAGGATATGATCAGCACAAAGCCTTCCACGTTCAGGCACATCTCAGAGATATCGTGGGTTCAGTTCCAGACCATGGCAATAAACGAATACCACAATAAAGCCAGTCAAATGAGTTTTTTGGGTTTTCCAGTGCATGTAAAAGTTATGTTTACACTATAGTGTAATCTATTAAGTATGCAAGAGCATTATGCCTTAATTAAAAAGCACTTTATTGCTAAAAATGCTATTATCTGAGCTTTCAGCAAGTCATAATCACTGATCACAGATCATCATAACAAATATAATAATAATGAAAAACTTTAAAATATGGTGAGAACTACCAAAATGTGACACAGAGACATAAAGTGAGCAAATGCTGTTGGAAAAATGACTAGCTCCACGCAGGGTTGCTACAAACTTTCAATTTGTAAAAAAATGCAGTATCTGGGAAGTGTGATAAAGGGAACCATAATGAAACAAGGTATGTCCGTAGTAGGTACTCAATAAACTATTTACCTTCTCTTTAGTAACAGATGAACAGAATAAGCAGTAAATGCTACTGTGATCAGATGGGAAGAATCCTGTGACCCTGAGGAGAGAAAAGCACACTGTCAGGGAAGGGTCCGTAGAAAGCCTGGTCCTTGCACTGGAGCTTAATGGAGTGGCTAATTGTGTGCAAGTGTGGAGGGTGGGGGAGGGGAGGACCTGTGGTGGAGACAGGCATTCCTCCCGGGCACCCCAGAGATACGGCTCACGGCCTCCCTGGCCTGGCAGTTTCGACACACTCCTTTCAAGCTATGCTAGAGCCTCCTTAAATATTTATCCTCTTCCTAAAGCAGCAAGAAACAAATGGAGGCACAGGACTGTTGGGATCCCCAGCAAGTGGCAACCGCTGCTCAAGCATGTCCATCCCTTGGTCATAGTTTCTTCTGAGTGCTAATGAGGCTGGATCCTGAGGAACCAGTCTTTTTTTTTTTTTTTTTAAGATTTATTTATTTATTTATTTATTTATTTATTTATTTGAAAGAGAGAGCTAGTGAGAAAGAGAGTTCAAGCACGGGGAGAGGGAGAGGCAGGCTCCCTGTTGAGCAAGGAGCTGGCGGTGGGGCTCCATCCCAGGAGTTTTTCAACTTTCAATGAGTACTTTTGACTTCTCGGACAGCTGTATGAATTTTTGTGAATTTGCATGGTATAGATTCCTGAGTTTTATAAACCAATTAAGCTCCCTACTAAAAGAAATGCCTCGCCTCCTGACCATTTTGTGCTTTGTAACTCCATGGGTTGGCAGTCTGAGAGACCAATTCTCTTTTGGCTTCCAGTTGTCTTAGAATGTGTGTGTGTGTTTATATTTTGGTGCTGAGTTATTTTCTAAGAGAAAGTCCTTGCTTTATCATCACTTTGTTCATTTTCCCCTGGTGACCAGGAAGATCAGAGCTGAATTTAGTGTCCAGAAAAGCCAACCTGGTTATGTTACAATCCTCTTTCAGCAATTCTTAATCTTTTCTGGCTCACAGATTTCTATGGGAATTTGACGGAAGCAAAGAGGAATCCCCCAGGAAGCATTTATATATGCCCACAACACATATGCGTAGAGTATGTTCTGATCACTCCTTTTGGAAATCCTCAACTACAGTATTTTATGTTTTATTTGTGTTACTTTCCAGTGCCTCAAATGCTGACGTACACAAGGACTTCAAGACACGGGGGAGATGCTGACAAGAGTTAGAAGGGTTTGCAAAACAGAAGAGGTAGTCAGCACTTTCTGAGGAAGAGTATTTCTCCGGGAGTGGATCGCAACTTAGTCCTGTAGTCTGGGGTAAAAGGACCAGACCAAATTGAAGTCCTGATTTTATCACTAGCAGGTTCTGTCTTGAACATACCTTTGCACTTCAGTGAGCCTCCGCTTCCTTAGCTGTAAACTGAGAACACTCCATGGGGCAGTGGGAGATTAAGGGGAAGACTCAATGTTGGAAGAGTTGGCTACACTGTAAAGTGTGGTGCCGTTGAGGGGATCCAGTAAGACTGGTTCCTCATGGGGGCACCTGGGTGGCTTAGTCAGTTAAGCGTCTGCCTTCAGTCAGGTCATGATCCCAGGGCTCTGGGATGGAGTCCTGCATCGGGCTCCCTGCTCAGCGGGGAGTCTGCTTCTCCCTCTCCCTCTGCCTCTGTTTGCTCTCTCTCTCTCTTTCTCTTTCAAAAAACAAAACAATTAAAAAAAATAAATAATAAATTTGAAAAACATGAAGCCAGCAGAAAAGAGACTTGCCCTAAATATATTTGGGAAACGTAGCTTAGAATCCACATAAACATGCTGGAGGTATGTATCAAATGTTGCCCTCCCCCCCAAAAAAGGTCCCAAATTATCCATTTTCAGAAATAGAAAACTTGTACATTTCATATTAACATTCAAATAATTCAGTTGCTAGTAGCTGAAGAAGAGTTTAATTTCTTAGCCATATAAAGGCTCTGCCTTTCTAATCTGGTTTACTCTGTTAATCTACTTACTATACCTTTCTTCAAAGATAATGAAGTGGTGAGTGCCCGCCTCCTTTCCAGGTCTATTTTTCCAAATCCGGAATTAACAGGATCCTAATAAATAAAAGGGTTTGTTAGTAGAATTGGATTTTTCGGTCTTGAGGGGTTTTTGCTGTTGTTGTTATTGTTGTTGTAGTTTTGTGGGTTTTAAAAAAATCCAGAGGTTCTCTTTTCCTCACTCTATTTAACCCTGGAGAAAACGAAGTTTAAAAAAAGCATTCTTGGTAAGGGGACTTTCACAAAGCCAGTGGAACCACAAAGCCTCCCCCAAGGCTAAATCTCGCCTCCGAGCTGGTTGGTGCGAAAGTCCAGAGTTAAGGGGTCCTTTCCTCTGGCCCTTTGAAATAGACGTAATTAGCGCTTACGCAAAGGTGATGATACATTGGTATCATATACAGCAGGAGCCAGCAACTATGTCCTGTGCACCAGAGACCATGTGTCCTGCACAGACACCACTGGCCCCTTCCAGAGAAGGCTCGCCAACCCCTCCAAGCGTCTCACCTTGATCCTCAGGACTGCCTACGGAGAAGCAGCCTCTTGCTTCATGGTCACACGGATTTCGGAAAGAATGAGCGTTTGAGATTCCTTCTGGAATACTACTTGCAAAGAATACCAATGTACTGGGGTGAATGAGGGGACTGGGGGGAGGGGGCTGTAGGGAAGAGGGTTAGGAAGGTGACCCCAAAAGGAGAAAATGAGTCCAAAGGAGGGAGAACTGCCAGTGTCTGAGCACTAGTGCTGAACAGGAAGGCCCGGAGCCGCAACTGCCCCTCCTGCTGTTGTCCCCTCCCCACGCGCCCCCTAATGTCCTTGGTGCACACGGGGGCTGGGGGGGAGGGGGGGAGAGGGGGAAGAGCCAGCTGGCCCCAGCTCCTGGGAGACAGCCGCCTGCACCTTCTCCCAGCTCCATGGGCAGTCACATCACACTGGGAGGTTGATAGCAGCTACGATAGGAATATTTATCCCAGAAAAATAGGCAGAAGCTACAAATCAGAGCTCCCCACGCCCCCGCCAAGAACTGACTGTTATCTCCCAGCACAGCCCAGCACATCCAGACGTAAGAGGAGGCTGCGGTGCCCCTCCCCGCCCAGCTGAAGGGGTGCTGGCTGCTGCCAGTTCCCAGCTCTGTCCCTCTCCCTTGGAGAACTGCCTGCAGCTGAAGGTCTGCCCTTTCCCTGTGGCACCTCCTGCAAAAGCTAGCCCCTGCTGGGTGAACAAGCCAGACCCAGCTCAGTTCAGAGGCACTCCAGCTCTGAAGTCCCCTTTGGGTTCAGCTGAAGCCTCTGTTGCAATTGTCTCAGAGAGACAGAGTGACTGAGGGACCCAAATGTTCCCCACCAACTTCCTTCTTCATCCTCTCCTGTCTTGAATGATCTGTGTTGTTTAAGGTTCTTTCTAGAGTATTTTTCTCAAACAGGTGCCTGGGTACCTGGGTAATGCATTTTTCCCCCTGACCAGCAGGATGCATTTTGGCTGGCTCTAGGATTTTTCAGACATCAAGTTCCCATTATTAGAGGTGTGATAGGTGACCCCCACCTCTTTCCTTTTCCTTTATAACTAACGTTTCCCTCTTTGTATTGAAGAGGGAAGGAGGTTCTCTTTACACCTGCCTTTCAAGAATTGTATCTGGCTGGGCTTAGGTGTGTGGCTTTTCATCCCAGTGACCCCACGAGTTCATTATAAACCTCAGACCCCAGTCTTTTTCATGCAGGGCCGTTGTCTTCTATCATTTGCCTAATTTTTCCCTGTCCTTCAGCTGTTTCCAACTGTTTCTTTTTCTCCTCCCGGAGCTCCCGTGATTGACATCTTAGGTGTCCCGCCTCCAGCCTCCTGGGCTTCTATTTTGCCCACATGATTTCCATCTCTTTGTATCCTTGTTCTGTGTTTGGGATATTGTTGTACTTGTTCTTCTAAGTCTGTATTCTGCTTTAATTAACTCAATTAGTATTTTAGTTAAAAATATGTTTTAATTCCAGGAAGTCTTTTTTTTTTTTTTTCCTGGTACCGTGTTTGAATGCCCTTGTTAATTCTGCTCAGGCTTTCAGTGCTATTTTCTGGAAGAGCTGTTTGGTGGGCTCTTCTTCTCCATCTCTCTGCCTGCTGAGCCCCCTCACATGCACAGTTTTCTTTTATCTGTCCTTTGAAGCTCAGGGCCAGCTTCTAGGGGTTCCTTAAGTGACAACAGTCCTGCGGGGAGCTGCAGATAGGGCGTCAGTTCCGATCAAGGCACCAGGAGGAAGGAAGCCTCTCGGCTCCGCTGTCTTCCCAGGTTCAGCTTCTCCTCAACAGCCTGGCACCAAGGAGGTGGCTCATGAATGCTGATGGAGCCCAGGGCCCACCACAGGTAGAGCCTCATCCCCACACTATCTGTGGGGTCAAAGTCCAGCTGCAGCTCTCGTCCCCAGGTCTCTAACTGAGCCCTGCTTGCCCTTGCTCCTCCAGGCTCCACCTCCATCGTTCCTAGCGGTTGCTTCACCAAGAGAAGTACCAGGTTGGAGCTGGAAGTTAAGGGCAGCCAGTGCACCATCTTATGAAAATCTCCACTCTACCCCCAGCCCCTTAATAAAAACGAAGGGCAAACTTGATCTGCCGTCCCCAGCAGATGCCTAATTTGCATTAAACTCTTTGTTTTCCAGGGGTTTCTTTGGGGGAAGTCCTTCAAAGTTATGTGTAATAATTAAATCTTTTTTGAATAATTGGATTTTCTTTAAAATTGCGATCACTGGGAAAATAACTGGGCGAAAAAGGTAGAGTACAAGATGCATGTATGTGTGTGCACGTGTGTGTCTGTGTATCTCACATCCACGGACCTACAAAATACACCCAGAAAAAAAGTTCGCACGAAAATTGTTATCTGTAGATGATGAATTTATAAATAAATTCTACTGTCTTCTGTTTCTCATCCAAATTGTCTATTAGTTCTTGCTTATGAAAGGTAAAAGAATTGTTCTCTTCAATTGTTAAGTCAGCAAAACACATTATAAAATGTTGTTTGATGCTCACAAGCCTTTCTCGAGAGTGTGAGGAGGGCGGTGGCCTACAGCCCTTAGCCTCTCCGTCTCAATGTCTGTACAACAAGGACCCATCTTGAGGACTCCATGCTTTCAGTGGACCCACCAGGCCATTAGTAATGTGTGAGGGCAAAGGAGAAGCACAGATAGAAGCTTCTTGCCCACAGTCACCCAGGATGGCCCCACCTAGGATAAACCCAGGCCTGGAATGGGGTTCAAAGGCAAAGCTCAACCACCCCAGATTTCCCTGGTCTCCCCGAATGTCTAGCGGACTGGAGAGTTTCTCAGAGCAGAACCATTTCCAGTTTACTGCTGAATCTCCAGCACCAAGGACATGGGTTGGCACTTACTGGTCACTCAGTAAACAGTGGTTGAATGAATGAATGAATGAATGAGTGCATGCATGCATGACCTCTCACCTCACTTGATACTATAGGACATGTTAGCAGATGGCACTGCTTGTTTCGGGGCTATCTTTGGACTTGCAATCCCATCAAAGTAAGGAACAAAAATCTGAGATGTGTAGAAAGATTTCAGAGCTCAACAAAGGGGGTTCAGACTTTCATTTGTTAGGAAGATTTCAGCTCCTGTTGGTTCCTATAGGAGGCTTCTTTCAAAGAGCTCAGCTCCCCGGCAATGGGCATGACCTACAAGGGGCTGGCTCTCTCCTGTGGGGGTTGATATAGAAGGGGCCGTGCTGGCTGTAAAGAAAGACCGAATGTCCTCTAAGTTTCCTTCTGATTCAAACGCTACAGCAAATGCAATTCCTGCTGGGGAAACATTATGCAAATGCGTCTTTTTCTCCCCAAACTATTCTTCAACCCTGACGTCATTCCTGTGTTATCAAAGCCCTTCTTTGAAGCGGTCAACTAGGATTCAAGGGAACAGCTGGGTCCGTCCTTGCAGCAACCAGGGGAGTGACAGTCACCTGTTAAGAAAGCCTCCTCTGGGTGCCCTGGCCTGGTCTGGGACCGGAGAAGGGGAGTCTTGTGGAACTGTCGCTGGTCTGTTCCACAGGTCTTTGCCGGACCTAATCCCCAGGAAGACACGCTGTAGGACGGGTGACATTCTCAGTATGTAACCACTGCAAGGACACTGGCCACTCCAGAACGATGCGACACTGGAGACATGGCCTAGAAGGGTATCTGCAAGCAGCCTGCGTTTGCTCGCTGGCTCCTGGGGAGGTCCTGGCTGGGGGCCAGGCAGCCAGGGCAGCAGGGGGCACTGAGGAAGCTAAGGGCGACAGCTACTGAGTAACCGGCACAGAAGGCTCTGAAGAGTGTACGAACCAGAATGGCCAGCCCAGCGCACCAGCTAGACATTGGCCCTGCTCTAAAACCACTTCGGAGCAGGGTGACCTTCTGGCACAGGAGGCAGCCCCTTTGCTCCAAGCCACATTTTATGGAGTTCTTTTATTAGTCTCGCATGTAACCCATAGCCACATCATAAAATTAAACACCCCATTCTGTACATCCAGTCCACTGGCTTCTTGAGCCCTGATTAGCACTGGGCTTTTCCCTTTGGGGGTTGTATTACAGTAACATTAAAACTTACGGAAAAGGAATCTTTGCTGGGAGCAGCCAAATCCTTCCGACCTCAGCTGACGCCGTAGCCACGGTGTCACCCAGTTTCTGAAGCCCCTTTGCCAGTTGGTCTCTCTCGGCTTCTTTCATTCCTACCCCTCCCCGCCCCGCCCTCCGGGTCCCTTCCCCGTCCCCAGGCCCTCCAGTGATGAGCCTGGGTGCTCCGAGCCTGGCCTGGAGGCAGCGGTCAGGGTAGCCCCAAGTCACCCTGGAGAGTAAATTTAGCCCGTGGGTGAGATCCCAGATGGAGAGGTTATCTTTAGCCTGGCAGAGGTAAGCAGTCAGTCTGGGCCACGCAGTGAACCAGCAGAGGGAGCGGGGAAGGAGGAAAGGGAAGGAATACTCGAGAGTCGACAATAGCCGTGCTCACGTGTACTCAGGTGGTAGAGAACTCGGAGTCGGGGCATGCTTCCTGAAACATGAGGCTGTTCCGGGAACACCCTGGAATAATGGCCTGTTTCATTCCATCCATGAAGGAGGAACAATTTTAATAGCAGAAACTACGGCTACATTATGGGCCGGCAGTATAAAACTGCAAGCACACGTGTTCTTTAAAAAAAAGGAACAAACTCAGCAAGATCGGTGGTTTTCAAGCTTTCCCATTCATATGTTTACTGCTTGTTCATTAGTTTTGTTGCCTGCAGGTGCTAAAGGTTTAAGAGTCAAAAAAAAAGGCACGGAAATAAAAAAAAATTTACGTGGAAAAATCACATTACCTGAATTAGGGGAAAGGCCACCACCATTCGATTTGAAAGGTAGGACATGTCAGTCGGCCTCAGGAATACCAAGGAATCAGCTTCGAAAGAAGTAGGATGCCTTTTCCTAAACTATTCTAGAAAGACCGTAGACTCTTCCTTAGGGAGATCAAAATACCTTTCCTTGTTATCATCCCAATACAAGAAATCCTTCTTCCTTTTCACTCACTGAAATCTTTCCTCATACCCACAGCCTCTTGTTTGGCCTTCCTTATTGAACAGTTCATCGGCATCTTACTTACTACCAGGGGAAACTGAGCTCCCAGTTTGAACCTGAGCTGGAGATCTGACGTGTCTGGGCTCGTCTGCCTGACAACTACAGGAGAGGCCCCGGAGCTTCCGGGAGGGAGCCTGTTCTGTGGGAAAGGTGACCCGAGGAACCTGGACTAACCCAGCAAGGCAGTCCTGTCCAATGGAGGAGAAGAGCAATTAATTCTGAGTATCCCTTGGCCAAAGGGAACCTTCTTCCTCATTCCCCAGAGCTTTGGCTTCAGAGTGCCTGGGGGGGCCCAACTGTGACTTGCGTGGCTAGCAGGGACAGGCCCCGGGGGCTCCTAGGACAAGTCAGAGAGGTTGTACAGGGGGCTGGAAATCCTTGGCTATAGGCAGCCATAGGGTCCAGGGCCACAAAGAAGACGTCTGTCCTCAGAAAGTGAGACCTGGGACCACCCAGCTGACTTTGCCACGCACTTAAATAATTAAGTCACCTTTTGTCCTTCTCTTTGTTGGATTACATGATGCCAGTGTGGTCACCTTTATTTTAACATTATATGAGTGCATTTTGGTCCTCCTTGCTCAGCTAGAAGTTACTTTATTCATCTCTGTGACTCTCCCTCCTACCAGTACGTAGCAGAGTAACCAAGAAATGACAGGGCATTTATAAATACTTTAATGAGAGTCTACCCAATAAATACTTAGCTGCTCTCCATCAGGTATACTCCTTATGATCCACCCTGGCAGCACGGTGGTACTTGCTAAAATGGCCCAACATTTCCTATGCGTATTAAATCTGTGCCCAGCCATGTCTCCTTGGATCTTTATCCACTACCCTTGGGCCAGACCTGTCTTACCCCAGGTAGTATTTGAGATATCCAGATTTTATCATTCCACCATTATTACTAAGCATCATCATAATGTGCAAGACTAGTTCTCCAGTTCTCAAGGTCAATGAACCCTAAATCTCTTTTCCAGATCACCAACAAACATAACATCACCATGACCTGCAAAGGTGCTGAGTATGTCCACAACAACCTCAGTAGTTCATCATAAAAAATGTAAAAATACCGTATCCTACATGGCATCTCTGGGCAAAGAAACGCTGAATTAAGGCTCTGGGCAGGAAGATGATGAGCTAAGGGTCTGGTTGGACCCTTGGGAATCATTTGAGTATTTAAATCATGTGCACGTATCCCATTTCCAATTAAAATGTTCTAAAGCAAGTTCTAAGCAAACAGAAATACAACAAAGAACAAGACACAGCCCTGCCCCTCTGAGCAGTGGTGCTGACAGGTGCTCATAGTTGACACCGTACCCTTTGGAGTCAAGTGTCCACATCGTGTCACTGGCCCCATGGAAAGCCTCGCTGAAATCAAGAAGGATTATGCAATGACCTGCCTGGCTCTCGGCCCTCACAGTCCGTTCCTCATAACTGGGCCGACAAGACTTCCTGCTATGCCCAGGCCCCAGGACTAATCCTGCTCCTCGTCTGGAGAGATTTTAAGGGACTTCGGGCTTAGGTGACTGACTCTGCCTTTGTATTCCCTTGGCAGAGGGTGGTCCAGATCTCTGGTGAGAATACCCGTCGTCTCCATTTTTAGTTTGCTTGATCGAGAAATCCATCAAGGGGTTAAGTGATGCATCTATGAGGTCAGAGGCTTTCCCAGTCCCCCCATTTATTGACCAAATGCAATTATTCAGAACCTCTTATCTGCAGGATATTAAACCAGGTCTGGGGCAGAAGTGAGTATAAAGGGGAAAGAATAGGGGCACCTGGGTGGCTCAGTCGTTAAGCGTCTGCCTTCGGCTCAGGTCATGATCCCAGGGTCCTGGGATCGAGCCCCATATCGGGCTCCCTGCTCAGCGGGAAGCCTGCTTCTCCCTCTCCCACTCCCCCTGCTTGTGTTCCTGCTCTCGCTATCTCTCTCTCTGTCAAATAAATAAATAAAATCTTTAAAAAAAAAGGGGGGGGGGAAGAATAGACCAGTGCCCTCCAGGAGCTCACAGTCCAGTAATAAAGACAGAAAGAGCCCAGAGCCGAGAGCTTGACTGCGTATGGTCAAGTGTGACAGAGGAGAGATGGAAAGATTGCTTTGGGTCATGGGCTGGGAGATAAAGGGGCAGTCCAGGAAAGCTTCTGGGAGGGACGACTTTGCTCACTTGAAAGCTGGTGGGATTTCAGTAGCTGCAGATAGAGCCTGCCAGATCAAGGCTGTGGCCTGGGAAGGTGATTCCGGTTCACACAATATAAAGGCTCCGCACTTCCTTGGGGAGAACACAAAATGGAAGGCGAAAGGAGCTGCGCCCTGAGAGCCTCTCACCATCCTGTCTGGTGACTACCTGGACCTCACGCTCCATCCCTAATAACATTCCAGGCCCCAGGAAGCCCACCCCACCTCTCCCAGGCAGGATTAGTCGTCCTGTCTGTTGCCCTCCTGAGGCTTGCCGTCTGTTCTCGAAAGTCAGGGAGATTTAGAGGTTGTGCGCAGACTCTGGGGATGCCATGCTGCCAGGGTTCAAATCCTGGCTCAGCCACTTACTTCCTGAGTCATCTTACGCAAGTTGCTTACCCTCTCTGGGCCTCAGTTTCACCATCTGTCAAATGGAATATTAATGGCCCCTCCCTCCTAAAGTCACTGTGAGGATTAAAGAAGTGAGTGCTCCCAGACCAGGAGAGCGGCACCTGCCTGGGTGTCTTGGCTTCTAGAGCCCCAGGGTGCAGTTACTCTTCACTGGACTGTCTGGCCTCCTGAACTCCAGAACCTTGAGGACCAGGGTCACGGCTCTTCATCTAGGAATCTCTCTCTCAGGCTGCGGGCTTAGAGGCGTCCAGCAAAATAGGTATGCAATTACTATCTTCCGAAGGGAGGAACAACACAGGGCCATGAAAAGGGAAAAACAAACAAAACAACAACAACAACAAAAAAAACACGAGTCAAGGCCAAACGCAAAGACAAAGCAACACACATGAAATGATGGGAAATGAACGTAGAACAACGTAGGGGCTGAGAATTTGCCATCCTTCGGAGGAGAAATAGCCCGTCACCCCCTTCCATCTCTCAACAGGGCACCAAGCGTCTGGGAGTGAAGGATTTTGCCCTTCCCTTCCAGGCCCAGCGGGCCCAGGCGCTCCCTCCCCCGCGGGCGGTCCTCTCCTCCCCCCCCCCCCCCCCCCCCCCCCCCCCCCCCCCCCCC
>NW_023270268.1:82900913-83009025 GCF_011800145.1 Mirounga leonina
TCCTCCCCACCCCCCGCCCCCCTCCTCCCCCGCCCTCCTCCTCCTCCGCCCCCCTCCCCCCACCCCGTCCCCCACCCCAGCCTGGCCGCAGCCCTGACCTCGGCTCCCACGCGGGCCAGCAGCCGGCGGGCGGGCGGGGCAGGAAGGGGGAGACGCGGCTCCGGGCACCCGAGATCCTTAACTGCAGCTTCCAAAGCCCTGGCTGATCCTAATCAGTGTGGGAAAGGAGCGCGGGCCGCCCGCCGGCCGCAGACGCCGCCTCTTTTCATAAACTTTATCGCCGCGCACAGCCGCTGATAAAGCACCGTAAATAAGCGGGCGGCCGGAGTGTGCCGGGGCCCGGGCTGCTAGCGCCCGCCCGCCCCGGCCCCGGCGCTCCCCGGGGAGATGAATCACGCGCAGAGCTGGAAGGAGTTCCGTGTTCCCCTCCTCTGCAGACCAGCGCCACAAATAACCGTGCATTCCTCCCCTGCCCAGAAACCCCTCACCTTTTGTTTTATGGATTCAATAAAAAGCCCAGGAGTTTTCCTTCTGGCTGCCTGGCCACCCCTCCTTCCCCGGGGAGGTGAGTGTGCTGGCCTGAGTTACCCTCTTGCCTCTGGTTAAGCTTCTCGGGCTGGGTTGGACCCGGGGCCTGTGGCTCCTTGATCCCAAATCCCCTTTGGCTCCTGCACCACGGAGAGGGACTGGAGCAGGGGGAGGAGGAGTGACTTGCAGTCTCTAGTGGCAGGTGATGAGGACCCGGTTCCCACAAAACTCGCCTTGGACGTGTGTGCATGGAGAACTTGCTGAGGCCTAGTCATGGCAGGAGCCCCGGGCTCTGGGCTTGGCCTGCCCGGGGAGGATTTAAGGCAGAGAGAGTGCGGTCCCCTGGCTGCCAAGGCCCGGAGGGACCCCCACCACTTAAACTATAGTTTGAAAGTGGAAGTGCCTGAGATGTTATTTGGCAGATCTGAGGATCTGCATTCTTTAGTTCTTGAAATTGTGACTGGAGGGCCCCCACATTAACCCATGGCACAATTTGGAGACTGAAGTTTGAGGAAGACTGTGCAAGTATGAAGGAATATAGAAAGATGGGGAAGCATCTCGGCTCAGCCACCAGAGCCTGGTCTCTTGCCCAGAATTGCTACCCCCTGGCTCTGGGCCCTGGTGCAGCCACTGACCCTCTCTGGGCCTCAGGTTCCTCATCTTCCTGTCCAGTGAGTGAATAATATCTAAAAGGATCCTACTGTATAGGAAATAACATCCTGTTTATAAATCACTACATTTCTGAGGTGCCCTATCACAGGCCCGTCTGAGAAACACTGTTTTGTCCTCTTGGAAGAAACCAGGGCATGGCCAGCTTCTGGAACTGACCCCTGGTGAGTGAGGTTAACACTGGACTTTACTCCTCATGGAAGTCACAGAGGTCCAGAGTCTCTCAGGCCAGAAGGAAGTCCACCTATGAGGCAAAAAGCCATCTAAAAATAAAATCCTGCCTACCCTAACAGTGTTAGCACGGGGCTTCTTGGGGGCCCCGGTATAAGGGGCCCAATGACTGTGGCTCTGCTTCATGTTAGAGGGACTGGTTGGCTCAGAACACCTAATCTAGAAAAGTCAACGTTTCCCTCAGTGGGAAATGAGGCTAGGAGGAAAAGGGCCTCTGACGGCAGCTCTAGAGATAGCAAAACCTGGGAGCTATCTAGAGATAGCAAAACCTGGGACTCCAGTGGGAGTCCTAACGAGGTTGCCTTGGGTGTAAGGTTCCCTGGGAGTGTGGGTGGGGAGCCTCCCCTCCAGCCATGGCCAAGAGGAGGAGCTCCCTCATGAAACAGAAATGGACAAAGGCCCGCTTCTTCCAGAACCCATTTCTGACACTACCTCATGTCCCCAGGGAATGTGTGGCCCCAGACAGACTTCATTTCCTGATCTCTGGATAGAAAGCCACTCAGTCTTTTCTCCTCATTTGCATGATGTCAAAAAAAAAAAAAATGAGTCATGCTGAATTGTCATTTGTTAAGAAATTTTGGCAAGAGATTCCCAACTGAGATTAGAGTTGATTTCTGAAAAAAGGGATGCATACTAACTCAAACACTGATTTATTATGTGAATGGGATCAACGTCTTGGGCCTCAGTTTTCCCATCCATGAATCCTGATGTGTTTCTTTCCACTCTAACCTACTGGGCCTCTAACATAGTCAGGACTATCGTAAGTGGAAGTAAAATTTTTAAACTTTCCAGAGCAGAGATGAGTTAGGGAAACTTATCTAAATGGGACTCTTCCACAATCGTTCCTGCTTTCTAGTTTGTCTGCTACTGTGCAGGTGAGCAACCAAAGCAAAAAAGGAGAGAACTCGTCAAAAAGATAGGGCTCCATGTCAAGGTTGGGGTTAATCTACCAATTATTTTATAATAGAAGGGGTTCTGAACCTTTCACAGTCACAGAACTTTATAGATTTTGATGAAAATCACGTGCTCCTCTCTCTCCCCTCCCCCCAAATGCACGTACAAATACACACTTGTCTTGGCAGATCATTTCAGGGGTTCACAGACCCCCTGAAGCCCCATCCAAGGGCCCTATTAGGAAATACTAAATAATAAATATTTAATAAATGATTGATCCTCTGTTTCTTTATCTGTACAAAGGAAATACTGTTCACCTGCAACCAGTTTCCTGAAAAAGGAGGAGGGTGGATAGGCCTGTGCTGTTTTAAAACACATCGGTTCTCTGCCTGGCATCCGTGTAATATTGATGCAATTCTATTACCATTGTCCGCCCCAGTCGCTCTCTCTTCTGCTTCACGGGATGTAAATTGCCGCGCAAGACAGCAGTAGTCCCGGCTTGTGAAATTCCCGCAGCAAACCCTCTGGTACGCCAGCGCTGTCAGTCTTCACACTTGCTTGTTAGAGACGTAATGAGTCCCCACGGAGACCAAGGGGAAGGCTGGAGGTAGCTCTGCGGGCCCTCAAAGGGTAATAACCACCAAGGTAGGAATGTCCCAAATGATACCCTTGTGGCTTTAAAAGTCAATGTAACTTTCCAAAGAGTCTTCCTTTCTCCCAGAGTGTGTTGTAATATTACAGAAATGAACTCACTGAAGCAAAACCAAGGTTTACGGGAAACGCTCTTGATGAAGTTATCAGCTAATATGTTCAATAGAGTCAGTCCATTTGGAACAGGGAGCCAAACCTCAATTTCTATGTCACCCATATAATGAAGGGATGCGATTAGATCCCATGGCCCTTGATCTTTCTGGGTTCACATCTTCCTTGGGACGTAAGCTGTGGGTCCTGGCAGAAAAGAGACATGCACTGGACACCGACTCTTACACGCTTTTATTCACAATGTAAGGGCCTTGCAGAAGGCTGGCGGTCCAGCCGGGAAACACCAGATTCCTAGAAGCTGCACTCCCCACCCCTCCCTAATGCCTCCCCTGCCTCAGTTGCTGAGGCTCTTGGGATCCCCTGATAAGTCCATCTGTGGCTGCGGGGCCGAGTCCTTGACCATTTCTCAGAGCCTCTGCAAACAGAGGACGGAGGGAAGTGTTCTTCCTGCGGCTGCTGTGAAAATAACCTGCTCTAAACTTGCCGTGGGGGCCGTTTAGGAGGCAAAGCTCCAACAGCCGTCTCCCAGACAATGGCACGCAACCGTAACTCAATGTTGGGTTTTGTTTTGTTTTTTTGTGGAGATGAGGAATGAGGAGGGATGGGGGGACTGGAACATGGGATAAAGAGTGGGGAGCAGTCAGAACATGCAGACCGCACGGTGCTTGGAGAAGTGAGCGCTAAGGGTTTTGAGAAAGCCCGGGTGAGCAGCCATCTTCCCTGTGTGGGAAGCTCTGCGGCTTCTCAACAGACAGAGGGGCTCCTCCTACAGCACCTGGGCCCTGCCTTACTGTGGTTCATAAATATTCCCTGCCCCTCCCTGGGGAAAGAGGATATTTCTCCTCCTCGCTGACATCGGACTTGGCCATATGGTTAGCCCTGGCCGGGGCAATGAGCAGAAGAAGTGACATCCGTCACTTCCAGGCAGAAGATTCAAGAGCCACCTTGAGGTTTACCACACGCGTTTCTCCCTCTGCCACAAGACTGGCCATATTCCAAATTGACCGCTCCGTCAGCCCGGTCCCCGAGTGAAGGCCACCCAGAGCAGTCCTGCAGTCAGCCTGTCAGAAACCTCAGGCGAGTGCGAGAAAAACATTTGGCGTATGAGCTCTCGAGATCTTGGAGTTGTTTGTGACAGTCGCAGAGCCAAGCCCAAGGTACTGATACAGTCTCCTCCTTTGGAAAGGAAGAGAGATGGGTCCCCAGAATGGCCCTCACTAGCGGACAGGGCTGTGACGACAGCACCAGCCGATGTCGGCAGGGGGCAGGTGCACGCCCCTTCCATCCATCCCTCTCCCTGACCCTGCCAATAGAACCCCCCTGTACCCACCGCCAGCCGAGCATTCGTGAGCCGGCCAGGAGCCCATCCATCGAGCCACCTGTAGCGGGTTGAGTGGCAGCCCCCCAAAAGATAGGTCTATATCCTAACTCCCCAAACCCGTGAATGGGACCTGATTTGGAAAAAGGGTCTTTGCAGATGTAATGAAATAAGGATCTCTAGATGAGTCACCCTCGTTTTCCCCGCACACACTCTACATCCAACGACGAGCGCCCTCATGAAGGTGAAGAGGGGAAGACAGAGGCAGAAAGTGGATGACAAGAACACCGGGAGCCACCAGACGCTGAAAGAAGCAAGGAACGATCCTCCCCTAGAGCTCTTGGAGGGAGCCCAAGACCCTGCTCACATCAACGTTTCAGACTTCTGGCCTCCGGAACGGTTAAGAAAATAAATTTCTGTTGTTTTAAGCCACGCTGTTTGGAGTAATTTGATATGGCCACCGTAGAAAACTAACGCCCCACCTTGGCAAAATATCTTTTCTTCATGAGTTCCTCCCTCTAACATAATTCTTAAAGGCAAGAACTACAAACCAGTATACTAATGGATTAGGAAGAAAGCCTCTCTTTCTCTCTACCCGGTCCCCAGGGCAGGGCCGCAATTATGTTTGAAGGGGAGAATGCGAGCTCACAAAACCCGACTGGGCTATTTCCTCTCCAGAGGGGACACCAGCAGTGAGAGAGGTTGAATCCTTGATTATGGGCTGTGCAGAAACCGATGCTCAGAATAAAGAGCTCCTGGAATCAAAGCTCAGGGGATGGTGCATGGAGTTTTAGAGTCCCCAGGGTGGAGAGAGATCATGTCCGACATCTTCAGATAGAAGTTTTAGATGCACAAGAGAGTTTAAAGGATTTTTGCACATTTGTTTATTTTTTCACTTTGTTGGGGACTGTGAGGCCCAGAGAGGGGTGCAGTCTGCCCAGGGTCACAAAAGAATTAGGGGCTAATTCCTGCGCCGCCATTCAGCACAGGAAGGTGCTTACTTCTCCACAGGAGTCTGGCCATCAGCCTCTGTGCTATAACCCCTCTGAGGACTGGAGCTCTAGCCACCTGGCGTGGGTCCTTCCTAAGGCCTCAACTCTCCTAGCTTGGGGCCTTCACTCAGTATCATTTAAGCATCTTAAAATGCATGTTCATGCCACATCAAACTAATTTTTTAAGGGGGCTACAGAGGGAAAGAGAGAATCCCAAGTAGGCTCCACACCCAGCAGGGAGCCCTACATGGGGCTCGATCCCACAACCCTGAGATCATGACCTGAGCCAAAATCAAGGGTCAGACACTTAACTGGACTGAGCCACCCAGGCGCCCCAAACATCATTTTTATCTTGAAATGTTTCCATAGTTCTTTTATAATTTTTGCTTTGGAAAGTAATAGCTTATAACTAACTTGTCTGATTTTAGATGTTCTACAATGGTCTCAGCAATCTTCATTCAGACTCAAGAAAATTGAACCATAGGTTGTTTGCAAAGGCAATGAAATGTTTTGGAATGCTAAGTCTCATGATTCATAAAACTGAAATCATGCTTCCTCTGTACAGATTTAATCTAATCAGTACACACTGTACAGATAATGTGGGTATTAATTATCCCCATTTTATGTTTTCAAGCAGAGTGACCACTCTCCCAAGGATATCCAACTAGGAATGAAAGAAGCCAAGAGGACTGAAATCCAGGGTCTTCAGACTCCAAGAAGAGCCCCCTTTCTGTTGAGCCCAGCAGAGTTTCTGTTCAAAAGATTCACAGCTTCTCAAAGAATAATGAATATGTCAGGCACCCGGGTGGCTCAGTCGGTTGGGCGTCTGCCTTGGGCTCAGGTCATGATCCCGGGTCCTGGGATCGATCCCCGCATCAGGCTCCCTGCTCAGTGGGGAGTCTGCTTCTCCCTCTGCCCCTCCCCCTGACTCGGGCATGCTCTCTCTCTCTCTCTCTCCCTATCGCAAAATTAAATAAATAAAATATTTTTAAAAAAAGAATAATGAATATGTCAAAAAGACACAGAGGTCAACTTGAAAACACTTCTTTCTACTGGTCAAATTTGGGGCAATTTACTTATCAAAATAAATAATGATAGTAATACATTGTAATTATTGAGAAAATAGGAATCTCTAAGTCCATACTAATACAAAAAAAAGAGAGAGGAAAGAAAGTTTTTCCTTACAGTAAACTATCAACTAATAGATGGAGTAATGATGGAATTTTTTAAATCGCCATTTAGCAGCCATTATAGCAATAATTAATTCATCCAGGAGACACCAGCAGATGTTAAAATCGGGGGTAAAGTAAAAGTGAATAAGAAATGGGAAATTTGCATAGTTTCAGAGTACCTCCACACAAAATTCTTATTCATGACAAAGAGAGAGCAATTTTATAATGAAATATCAGGAGGTAATATCAGACAAATGCAAACAGAGAGACGTTCTCCAAAATAATCAGAATATAATATTGAAAACTGTCCACGTTGTAAAAGTCAAGGGAAGACTGAGGGAGAGCTCTGCGTGAATAAAGTAGGAGACATGACAGGTGACCCTGAACTGGGTCCTTTTGTTCTAACAAACCTGATTTGGTTAATTGTCAAACCCTGAACAGCATCTGAGGCTAGATGATTGGGAGGCTTCGGTGTTAATTTCCTTATTTTTATGATGGCATTACAGTGATGTAGGAGAATTTTCTTGTTTGGAGGAATTGTACACTACAGTTTTCAGGCTCAAGGAAAGAAGTTCTTTGTTTTATTTTTGCCATCTTTGAGTAAGTGTGAAATTATTTCAAAACAAAAAATAAATTTAAAGAAGAAATTTAGACACAAACAAGTCAAAGTAGTGAATAGTAAGCATATTTTTGTCACTGTTTCCCAGAAATAGGCTGCCTCCCTCAAGGACAGGGTAGTAACCTGTGGGTTCCGGCAGCCTGGTGCAGTGTTACGAAGACAGGCATATGATGAATGTCCGCACGCGAGTCCTACAACCTCACTAGTTCAAACTGATGGGGCTGAATGTCATTTACAATCAACCTTTGGTTAGCAATGGCTCTTTCGTTTTACCTTTAAACTTGACCCATTCCATGAAAAAGCGGTAGTGCAAAAGAAAACACTTAAGGGTATTGAAATGGGTCCCTCTAAAAGGAACACTTTAATGAATGTGTTTTTAAAAAACAAAATTTTGTATCATGAAAGCTGAGTTTCTTTGAGGCGAGGAGGGAGGGTGCACCAGAAATGAATGTGCTATTATCAGGGTGTAAGATGAACAAAAGCAACACCGACTTACCACCACACAGAACAATACACCTTCCTGCGTTGGATTCTCCTGCCATTACTACTAAGTGATGAATTTCCAATGAAACACTGTTCAGTGTGTGTGTGTGTCTACTTGTCTGCCGATGATTGCCTTGCCTGCCCTCCCTCCTTCCCTTCCTTCCTTCCTTCCTCATTGTCTTAATGCGCTCAGCATTGTCTGGGTCGATCGGAAAGTCTATTTTTCTTGCAGACTTTAGGAAATCTACAACACCTAGTGAACCTATAATTAAGCTTAATATAACCTGGGGAAGGCAGAAGAGGAAGAAAATGAAGGCTGGGAATAAGAGGTGCGTGCAGTTAGCACATACCCATTTCCGTTGCGGAAAGGTGACTAAAGTCTGCAAACATCTGGGGTTCCCTACATGTGCTGGGTCTAACTCAGATCCCTAGCTATTTCGACTCTTCTTTTTTGAAGAAATGATGCTCCTGGGGAACGCTTGGAGTATTGCCAGGGAGTTCCATAGGCAGTCGCACTGACCCTCCATTCCCTCCAAATGGAAAGGACATTAGCCAAAAGACATCAGCCAAAAGTTCTTTTTTTTTTAATTATTACTTAGAGCTTGGAAATGTTATAAATTATAGTTGGATTTCCAGATTAGCTGCAAAAGCTCCCCATAATTAGTGCATAAAGTAACTGATAGACACACGGACACGCACACACACTCCAACTTCATCATTTGAACTGTGAGGGTAGCATTTTCAGGTAATGGCTGTGAGTCAGGTGATCACAGTTCAGACACCACCTTGATGAAAGTGATACACGTTGATAAATGGCTCCTTCACTTGGAATCCTGATGTGAACAAGAACATGGTGAGAGTTCATGGTACGCAATTCCTCACTCTCCCTGACGGGCACAGACCCCCCTAAGCCTTAACGCTGAGTTTCATTATGCTCTGATCATTGTCTTTTTATTCCACTGCTCACACATCTCATTTATTCTCTTTCTCTCTCCCTGGCATAATCTGTTTCACTGAGCCCAGAAAATACGATGTTTGGGCAGAAAATAAGTTCTGAAAGAAAACTGAAGCAAGTAGCTATTATTGATCATTTCAATGCTAAATATGTATTCCATTTGGGATGGGCTTCTACTGATGCTTGGTGAAATAAAACAGCTTTAGAATATTCTATTTATCATGATAAAAAGGAAAAGGAAGAGAAGGAGGAAGACCTAAATAGCTATTGGGATCAACTCAGTGCCATAACCACACTTGGCTAGAAATTTACTAGATGTGACATGATTTAAGTTTCAAAAAATAAGACCATTGCCAGGATGATCTCATTGAAAGTACAAACATCCTTGAAATCTTTATTCTGTGATTAAAAAAAAAAAAAAAGGGCAACTCTGTCTGGTAGTCTATGTGTTCTTCCCCAAGACAAAGTTTCTAAAATAATCTCAGACCTGGCGTAACATTTGCCAGACAGCTGTTCTAGAGAATGCCAAGACGATAATCCTTGGGTCTATCATAGTCTTTTGTACTTTTTTCTCCTTTCAGTGAATTCTGTGTCCAAGCCAGTTTATAGACTCATGTTCTGAAAGTTCAAAATTTCTCCCTAAGAAGACGGTATGACTTGAGGCCTTTTATGCCTATTCTACTGACCTACTTGAGAAGGCAGTTTGTAGACTCATTGGTAAAGGGACTGACCTTAATTCTGTTTCTAGAAGGCAGTTGTCTGTGAAGATGAAGCTTCCGCTGATGTTCACGAGCCCCAAAATGTACCTGGTTTAAATGTTCCTCTCTCCATCCCAGAGATCACTCCCGTCCAGAATGGATAAAACCCTAGGACAGAAAGTTACAGACTTGTTGGTCTTCTTAGAAGAAAACTCCAGAAGTCATATGGCCCAGCATCCTCCCTTCCAATCTTTTGGTTACCCCTACTGTCCAACGGATATAAGTTTTCTAGAAAAGTAACTTCTTTCTACCAATAAACGTGTTCAGAATCCTATGAACATTCTAATATAGATGGCTTTATTTTTCATTCAAATTAGCTTATTGAGAGAATTTTAGACAGAAGAAAAGGATTTTGTGTGTTTACATAGACCTAGATCTATAAAACCTTAAGTTCGGTCCTTCCCTCACCTCTTCAAAATGCCAGTTCTCTGATGCGAGTGCTTCTCAAAGCTCCATCGTCTGTCGGAGAACAAAGAGGACTTTTACAGGAGAGGAGCTGGAGAAGCACACCATACGGGCACAGGGACTGGAGAGCAGACACCGATCTCGGGCAGAAGCAACAAGAGAGAGAAGTATTCCCAGCTCTCTTTGAGGCCCCGACAGATTGTTGCAGGAAGCAGATTTCGGGCCTTGGGGAAATGGGTTTCTCTTGTCACTAAGTTTTCTCCAGCTCTACCAAGAAAAAGGTTAGTGTTTTCTAGGACTGCCATGAAACAATCCCACAGACTGGGTGGCTTACACAACAGAAATTCATTTCCTCACAGTTGTGGTGGCTGGGAGTCCAAGATCAAGGCACTGGCAGGTTCGGTTTGTCCTGAGGCCTCTCTCCTCGGCTTGCAGACATCTGCCTTCTTGCTGTGTCCTCACATAGTCTTTCCTTTGTGCGTGGGTAGCCCTGGTGTCTCCTTCTGTGTCCAGCTTTTCCTCTTCTTATAAGGACACCAGCCAGACTGGATTAAGACCCCACTTAACAGCCTCATGTTACCTTAATCATCTCGTTAAAGGCCTGCTCTTCATCTACGGTCACATTCTGAGGCCCTGGGCGCTCCGGCTTCCAGATGCAAATTTTGAGGGGACGTAATTCAGCCCGTATCAGTTAGAAAGAGTATTTTTCAAATGAGCATGGTAAAATCCAAATAATTAGTAGATTGCAGTGTTTTTAAAGTAAGCCAAATGAGAAGTGTGGTTGGAAAAAAAAAAGGCAACAACAAGTAGAATTAATTTTAAAATATTACTTTACCTAAACATATTCAAAATAGCTCTTTGGTCTCAGCCCCAGAAATGAAATGACAGAGGGGATGTCATCATCCAGAAGGCGTTGCAAGAAGACGCACACGACGTGGCGCTGGCGTGGCACTAAGGCCTTCCACCTTCCGAAGTCGGTCTGTGGTAAATGTGGCCATCTTGCCAAGTGGAAGAGAAAGTTTAACTGGAGTGCCAAGGCTGAAAGACGAAATGCCACTGGGACCAGTCGAATGAGACACCTAAAAATGATCTACCACAGAGTCAGGCCTGGATTCCGTGACGGGACAACACCTCAACCCGAGAGGGCGGTTCATCATAAGGATGTTCAACGGTGAGTCCCCACAATACATGTTCTGGGTTTTAATTACTTAATTAATTAATTAATCAATTCAAAATATTATCACATCAGTATGTAATCAATATTGAGACTTGCTAACGAGAGAGTTTACGTTTCTACTCGTGTTAGGTCTTCAGACTCTGGTGACTTTATTTTTTTTTTTTTTAAAGATTTATTTATTTATTTGAGAGAGAGAAAATGAGAGACAGAGGGCATGAGAGGGGGAGGGTCAGAGGGAGAAGCAGACTCCCCGCCGAGCAGGGAGCCCGATGCGGGACTCGATCCCGGGACTCCAGGATCATGACCTGAGCTGAAGGCAGTTGCTTAACCAACTGAGCCACCCAGGCGCCCCGGACTCTGATGACTTTATTACACTGACAGCAAACGTGCTGATTAGCCACCTCTCTAGTGCTCGACTCCCACCTGTGGTTGCCAAAGAAGACAGTACGGATCTAGAGAGTGGTCACTTCCACAGTGGCCCAGGAAACTGCCCTGTCTTTTGTTCCAAAAGGAAGTCTGAGGAGTTAATGAATGAGCAGGATGGGCCTGAAATTAAAGACATGTTCCTAAGGTCCTCAAGAGCAGTCAGTGCTTTCTGCAACTCCTAGAGCAGCCTACGGACTCGTGAGTGCAGCCCCGTCATCCGGGGCCTTTGCCAATTCAAGAGCCTATGGGCTCACCAAGGGCATGGCTCAGGAGCAGAGCCATCTGAGAGGAACATTGACCTTCCTTACATCACTCAGCTCTGACTTGGTAAATAGGACCGAGACAGAGCGCTCACCTCACCTTCTCTTCTCCACTAACTGGCTAGAATTTTGGTCAAATCATCCAAGCCCCTGCCCAGTAGGAATCAACTAGATAATAAGAAGTATTTTGTTACCTGCCCTTGCTTCTCTTTCCTCACCTTGACGGGCTTTTCCAGGAGTCCATCCCCATGGAGGTGAGGAGGAGGATATTTCCTGCACACTAGCAGGTGTATTAGAAAGACACGTTGAACGGAAAAACAGGGAAGCAGTGAATGGTTGGGGAAAAACTTTGGAAGTCAAGTAGCCTGGGAGGGATACTGACTTAGGAAAAGTATGTGGGAAGTGAGGCATCCCTTATTCCCTAAAGGGTTTTAAAGGCTTCTTTCATGCCCACAGGTAAAGCGAGTGGCCAAAAGCCTGTTTTTCCACTATAACAACAGGCTCTCTCCCGTTGCCTGTCCTGAGAGAGGTCATCTAAGTGTGTTCTTAATCAGAAAGAATCCCACTGTGATCTACACAGTTAAGGTTTGCCCTAACAACACACTCCTAATACCCCTAATATTGGCCTCTCCTATTGACATACAACATCCATAATGTGTACAAAGTCTTTCGAACCCACCAATGTCCCTGTGTCGAGAATAGAAAACTGAAGCTCCCAGAGTTGGCAAAGTCAGTGGGTTGTGGAGGATTTAAAAACCCACGTGCTCTGGCCTCAAATCTACATAAATAGTACACAGGGTCGTTTATACACAGTGTATGCCTGGAATATGATCAATAAACACCAAATAAAAGTTGGTTGAATGAATGAATGAATGAATGAATAAAAAGAGACTGAATTTCTTGAAATTCCTCAGAAGACACCATTTCTACATTTAAGTATGAGGTCACACTTCAGGAAATGTCCTGAGGAAAGTGCCTTCACCTGGATAATATTGTGTAGGAAGAGCAGAAAGCATCTCCTTTAGTCTAGATTTCTTTATGGTCTTATCATCTAGAAGTGCTTTGAGAACACGCATCTCTGTTTCTCCAGGCTTCTTGCAACAATGTACAGACGTCCCAGCAGCTAGTGCTTCACATCGGGCAAAGCAGCCTCCACTGGAAAATGTTTTGTCCACAAATGACTTTGATCAGCTGCAGAGACAGAGCCAGCCAGGTGGAGAAGATGCTGGTCCAGTCAGCCTCTGCCAAGGGCTATGCTGTCCTCACTTACCTGGAGGTGGAAATTTCCAGGGAAGAAGTTGCCAGAAAGGGGGACAAATGAATTCAATCGAGGTAACTAGGTATGAGGAGCAAACCAGTTAAGAGAGAAAATTGTTTGCCTATAGGCTATTTTTGTCCTTCAAGTTCAAATCCACTGTCCTTATTTCTTGCGGAGGGCGGGTGGGGGGGATCATTCAAGTGTTTTCAGACACCCAGTGTTCAAGCTGGAAGAAATTTAGAGGTAATAATAATAATTCATAATAATAATAATATAATAACTCCTACTTACATATCCCAGGTGTGATCTGAACACTTTGCCTGTATTAACCCATTCAATCCCTAGCAGGTACCCTGATCATCTGCCTCTTCAGTACCCCATCTTGTACAATCTGGAGCACATTGTTCCCATTATCTTCGAGAGCACCAGGTGAATGGCACTCCCTAGGGCTGTCCCACCCTGAAGCCTTGCTCGCTTCACAGGAGGAAACATCGCACGTAGGGTTTTCTTCTCTGATGGAGAAACCAATGGTCGCTAACCCACCACACAGCAAGTTATTGACAGAGGGGATTCTAAGATCTTGACCTCCTCATCTTGAGTATGGTGCCTGTTGCCACCTGATATGGACTACCTTTTGGAAACTGAGTGATTTCAGGATTCCCACCTTTAAAGAGCTCATAAATAAGAGGGGAAGTGTTGGCAAGCTAAGTACACAGAAACCAGCATGTCTTCACATTCAGGTTCAGGGCAATGGTTCCATCGTCCTCTTAGTCGTCCTTGATTTCTCCTTCCTCAAGGCCCTCCGCCCGTCCGTCACCACACCCTGACATCTCAGCAGAGCACCGCGGTGGAGGACATGTGCTTTGCAGTCACACCACTGTATGATTTGGGCAAGTGTCTGTGCCTCAATTTCCTCCCCCATGTGGAACTAATAACAGAACTCATTGCCGAGGTTGTTACAAGAATTCAGTAAGTTGCTTTCTAAAGCATCTAAAGTAGTGCACAGCACAAGGAAGTATAGGATGCAAGTGTCTCAAAAAAGGCTGGATTATTCACCAGCCACCTAGCTGCATTCACCTCCTACAGGACCGACGTCCTCTTGCTGAACCCCACGTCTGCTTCCCTCTTTCCAGGCTCCAAGGGACCTACAGCAGTAGTTCTCAACCTTCAGTTTGCACAAGAATCCCCTGGGGTGCTTGCAAAAAATGCAAACTTCTGAGCCACTCCCTGGATTCTGGTTTGGAAGGTCTGGGTGGGGCTCAAGAATCTACATTTCTAACACACAAACCCACAAGGGATTCTGATGCAGGTGGTCTGACAGCAGAATTTGAGAAAGAGAGGCTTCCTGGATGAAGTCTACTTTTAGTATGGCCTTCAGTGACCCTGGTCAGCTGGCCCTTGTCCACCATTCCAGGCTCACAGCTCAAAACCCCGCCCCTCATCCTGCCAGCCAGACCTGCGTCAGGAAAAATAAAAAGCCATGTTAAAGTCAAGCCCAGTTGCATTTCTCTATATGGATGCTGTGTTATATGAGACTAGGAAGGAATAGCTGAGCTGACACCCAGCAAAGGCTCTGTGGCCATGCCGGTGGGTCACCATGGGAACCGCATCTCTGTGACTCGGTCCAGAGTGAGCATAAAAGCTGAGAGGGACAAAACACTTCATGTTGCTGAGTTCCTGTTCTCTTTCTGAAGCTCCCTGAGAGACCAGACCCCTTGTTTTCTTCCCTTAAAGTAACTCAAGGGATTGTCAGTTCTAAATTTGGGGAAAGAAAGGTGAGGGGGCAGGACAGAGAGAGAAGGAGGCCTGAAGCCAAGGGGACAACACGCTGAGATAAACGGAAACATTAAGGTCTAGCAATGCCCCTGCTCCAAACCGTGAACTCATCCACAGAAGAAAGAGAAAATGATTTTCTCTTACGGCAAAGCAACTTAAACCGACTTAATGTGAGACTCCCTAAAAACTAAGTTTTCACAAACTCGTCCCAGAGATTTATAATACCTCTTTTCCCTAGTTAAAAAATCCAAGCACTTTTAAAAGGTCTTTGGTCAGAAAACAAAAGTCCTTATTAAATTCCACGACAAGAAGCTTCCTTCTCAGTGAATTCCAGGTCAGACCCATTTGGTTTTGTATCTAAAGTGGATTTCATCGACCACCAGAGGACCACACTCCAATTTTCTGCCTGTCCTGGCTTCAACAGTGTCCCTTCCCCAAAATGCGTGTCTAGCTGAAATCTGTGAATGTGATCTTATTTGGAAATAGGGTCCATGAAGACGTCATTAAAATGTAAGTTAAGATGAGGTCATACTGGTTTTCTGTCTTTGTCTGTTGGGGCTGCTGAACAGAAATACCACAGACTGGGTGGCTTATAAACAATAGCAATTTTATTTCTCAGTCCTGGAGGCTGGAAATCTGGTGAGGGCCCTCTCCTGGTTCATAGAAAGTGTCCTAACATGATAGGAGGGTGGAAGGAGCTCTCTGGGGCTTCCTTTTATAAGGGCACTAATTTCATTCACGAGGGCCCCACCCCCATGACCGCATCACCTCCCAAAGGCCCCACCTCCTGATTCCATCACATTTGGGGGAGGATTTCCACATATGAATCTAGGGGGACACAAACATTCTAAGCCTGAAGTCACGCTGGATGAGAGTGGAACCTAAATGCGATTACTGATGTCTTTAAAGAAGAGGAAACAAAGAGAGGAAAGCACCATTTGAAGAGAGACACACAGGAAAGAAGACAGAGTGACAGCAGAGGCAGAGAATGGAGTGAGTTTGGGGCCAGCCAAGGAATGCCAAGAATTGGCGGCTACCCCCAGAAGCTGGAAGAGTTGAGGAAGGATTCTCTTCTGGAGCCTTCAGAGGGAGCAGGCCCTGCCAACACCTTGATTTCAGACGTCTGGCCTCCAGAACTGGAAAAGAATAAAGAACAAATTCCTGTTCTTTAAAGGCCCCTTTCTTGGTGATAGAAAAATCATATTCTCCCAGCCTTGGACAATCATTGGGTCAGAACATTGCAAGGATAAGCTCAAATAATGGAAAACAGTAAAAGGCAGCTTTATTTTTGAATCAGGAAATTTCCTTAAGCAAAGCCAGTGTGCGATTGAGTTAAGAGTACCCCGCTGGAAGCAAGTCCTTTCTCTTGAGAGAGTTCTAGTTTCCTTTCGGGCGTCTGTCCTCTCCCCACCTTGTAGGCAGTTTTGGCAAGGCTGATGAAATTCCTTGACATCTCCTAACAAGGAGCTGCCTCATGACCCAAGCTGTGCCACCCGAACACTCTTCTAGGATTTTTGTCCCAAGCACAGTGATGCCGGAAGGAAGAGCAGCACGTTGTTCATCCACTGCTGAGCCCCAAAGGGACTGTGCCCCAGGACCTGTGCCTGGACGCGAGGAGGTAACCCAGTCTGGCTCTACTACTCTGTCCTCTAAAAGACTTCCTCTTCCGTCGGGTTGGCCGGAAGCCAACTTTTATTCCCTGCTCCCCCAAACTACCGTGGAGACACCTGTCTGCATCCAACCACCCTAAGCCCCCTTGTCCTCAAAGGGAGAGGGGGGACAGAAGGGAATTCCTGGGAGTGTCCAAAATGTCACAATTGCCCCCCCACCACCACTGCATGTACATACATCTGCATCTGTGGCAAAAATACAGCTAAAAATAGAGTCATCGTGTTTTTCAAAATGCCTTATTTACAGATTTTTGACATAAATTTATTTCAGAAATCAGTGCAGTGCTCGATAAAGGTCTTCTCATCTGAACGACTGTCATTTTTTTCTGCAGACAAAGCACATCGCTTAACTTGTGTTTCCCTTCTCCCTACGTGTGCCTTTCGGTTCACAGAGCTACTGCCTGATCATAACCATTACTTTAGTTGATGACTTGAAGTACATTCCTTCCCCTCTTCTGTTGTTATTGATCTTTGATGATCATTTCAAATATTTGTCATGATATCCCTAAACTCTCTTGTGGAAATAGGTGAGATGTGTATTATAAGTAAATAAATAAACACAGAGAGGGATCAAATGGTCTCCATAACTCTTATCAAGTGAGATCCAGAAGTGATCTAAATTTAGCTTCCAGAAGCATTTAACTTACCCTCCAGACACATGGGGATTGGGAAGAAGACAGATTGGATCACAAAATAAAACATGCCCCACCCCATCCCCCTGGATGCTGCTGACGTCTTCATGTTATCCCCAAACTCTGACACCATGACCTTCAAAGACCTGCCACAGACGCATGAAATAGGTCCTGCCAAGGGTTCGACGGCATCACGAAATAAACCAGACGAATTCCTGAACCACCCGTCAGAGATCCCAAAGGCGAAAGGCCATGCCACTCCCTCACCTTCCACCGAAACCTGTGAAAAGTACGCGCCACACTGGTCCGGTTTTGTTTGGTTTTCATATTTTTTAACTGAGTCGGTGTTGCTCACCTGAGAGAGCTCACCCATCAGGGAGGGATTTCACGGGGTGACCATTTGGCCAGAGAAAAGCCATCTTTGTCTTTCAACCCCCCCTCTCCTGTCCCCAGGGCCTGAAAATAACACCAACACCAACTTCTCTCAAATCTGAGGCACTATTGTGCGAACTTGAATAAGTCAGTTACTCTTTCTTTGCCTTGGGGAGGAGGAAAAAAACAAAACAAAACACAGACGGGACTCCTCGCATAAACCAGACCGTAGCACTGAAAAGATTAATATTTTCCACAGTCAGATGAAAGATGGTATGTAAATGCAAAATGGGTCACTGTACATTATTACATTTCTATTACACTCGAATTAGTTATAAAGTGACATTTTGACTGTTTCCTCCAAGTAATTCTCATAACTCCACCTGTCTGACATTTCCTTCCTCTCTGGGGTCCGTGCAGAACAGGTCCCACTTTGTGGGAGAGAGGCCACCCTGCAGAATTTCACGAACACATTCCAGGGAAGTCTGTTGCCGAGGCACACACAGGAAATTTCAAACACTCGCAGATATCAAGAGGTTAATCGCCCCAGGACTTGATCATTCAAGAACTACCCAAGGAAGAACAGAGAGAGTTCTTCATGAAAAAGAGAAAGAATTCCAAATCCTTTCACCTCCCCGATAGCTCTCAGGGACAAAAACTCATTGAGTAACCGAAGAGACACTTCCCTCCGGATCTGAGTGGGCATTCTGAGAAAAATCCGAAACATTAAAGGGTTAGCACCCCTTGTCCTAAAGAAATGCAGAGAGCAGTGAGCGTCCTGGGAGAGGGGAAATCGCGTGCCAAGAACTGAGATTTATGAAAAAGAAAAGAGAGAGAAAGAAAAGACAAAAGGTAATGACCTCCAACAAGCATAACCTTTCCCTCACTGAGGCGAATGACAGGCAGAATGTTTATGAGGTGCCCATGCGGATCCCCACCCCTGTTTTTTCCTTGGGTCATGGCCAGGAGTTCAGATGGCATCACAGATGAGATTCAGAGATTCTAGCACCTACCTCACTTGAAGATAACTAGTTCAAGCACAGATTTCACTCTAATGCATATTCTTTTGTCTTGGATAAATCCAAGGGGCATTACCTGATGAAAGCCCCAGAAGGATCCTGCTGTCATGTAGTGGGGAAGGCTGGAGACTTGCCCCCTAACCTGGCTCTGTTGTACGATGATTTCCTAACAGTGGTGTTAGCGCCCAGCCCTGAGGACAGGCCTTGATGGCCTGTCATTTGAAGCCAGAGCTTCTCATTTCTCCCTAAAGTATTTCAAAAACGAGAAGGAAATGAAAGCCTACTCTCAGAGGCTTGCTAGCAAGGCCCTGAGTGTTTTGCGCACTTACCCCCGACCTCCCTCCTGCCTACACTCATGCCCAAACTCACCCTAAAGCCTGGGGTTAAGCTTAGAAAGTCATGCAGAATTTGTGTCCTACTACTCTATGATATATCTGTGTTTTATTGTAAATATATTGCAAATTACTTACCACTCCGTGAATTCATATCCCATGAAGATGGACCAAGTTTATCCTCTGGACTAACGTCTTTCTCTGGGTCACCACCCCAAAATGAGGCTATGTGCCCCAGTTTGAGGAGCATGGTCTTAACCAATACTTCTCTTAGAAGAAGTAAAGGTCTGGACAATTGTTCTGGAGACACAATCAGGCAGCTGTATGTGGGCACATTTTATTTTCAGTTGTCACCAAGAAAGTTCTTTGACAGATGAACAACATTCCTCCAATTCAACGCAAAGAGGGAAGCTTCTCCACCGGTGGTGTGCCTGGCTCTTTCCTCGTGGTCCTCTCCCGGGAAGCTGGGGAAACATGGTCAAGTCCTAATGGGCCTTCGTTCTAAAAGTAGCACCTTCCTTGCTGCAAAGCCCTCTACTTCAGTACAAAGGAAGTGGTTCCCCTCTTGTCCATGTGAGTCTGAGCCTCTTCTCTAATAATTTGTCCAGGACGCCAGCTCTTCTAGAACCTACTGGGCAGTACAGTTGGCCTCCGCAACACCCATTCTACCCTTACTCCACTTTATAATGCTCATTCAGTCTTGTACAACTGGTCCCAACCTAACTCTAAGATCTAAATCAATCCTGGTAATTCTCTTCCTCTTTCCCCAGTTCAGGAGTGGACGTACGACTTCAGATCATCCAATCAGATGGAAGCCCAGGACTTTGTCTGATCATTGGAGGAGAAACAATCTGAACTTTCATCCTTTCTCTGCACATGGACAAGAAAGCCAGTATCCTGGAGGCTCTTAACAGACACTGTGTAGCCAAAACAGAAGAGCCCATTCTAGGATGAAGGCAGAGAGGAAAAAGCAAAAGGAACTGGGTTCTTGGTTATATCCCTGAGCCACTGAATTAAAGCAATGTTGAGGCCTACCCTCTAGCATGTTTATTTCTTTTTTTTTTTTAAGATTTTATTTATTTATCTGACAGAGAGAGATCCAGCGAGAGAGGGAACACAAGCAGGGGGAGTGGGAGAGGGAGAAGCAGGCTTTCCGCTGAGCAGGGAGCCCAATGCGGGGCTCGATCCCAGGACCCTGGGATCATGACCCGAGCTGAAGGCAGCTGCTTAACCGACTGAGCCATCCAGGCACCCCTAGCATGTTTATTTCTAAGAGCCAATGCACAGCTTCATTATTTAAGGCAGTTTGACTAGGGATACAATAGATGAGTTTCCTACCCTCAGGGAAGGTACAGTCCAGTCAAGGAGAGAGAAAAATACAAAACATAATGAATACTAATCCTGGAGGAAGTAGAATGTTCCGAGAAGCATAGCGCTGGGCCACCTAATTCCACCTTGGAATCCAAACTTGGAAGAAGTGACCATGACTTGATGGGTGGATACCCATTAGGCAGCCAGCGTGAACGGGGAGAAGAAAGAGAAGACGAAGAATATGGAATTCCACACACACAGAGAGCCACTTACATAAAGACTTAAAATGAGAAAGAACATGGTGTTTTCATGCAACCAAAAATGGTCCCACAGTTTGGTTCTGTCTTAAAATCAGCCACTGAGAGAGTAGTCCCCTTGGATCCTGCCAGGGATCCTGCCATCCCTTAAAAATGACAGGGCTTGAGGGGCGGACCCTGGTGCCATCTTCAGCCCAAAGACATCCTTGCACAAGCCATTGCAAGTGGAGGCAGCAGGTACTGAGCCACCGGGTTTGGGGGAGCCGCACACACAGGTCTACACACCCAGCCACGTGCACTGCCAGCTAACACGAAACTTCCCACAGTCCACCTCATCCCAGTCCTCCTGACCAGCCAGGATGTGCACAACACGATAGCGGGTCAGTGTGGTATCGTGTTATCTAGCAAGAGTCTAGCCTCATCATTTGTGGATTCACCTATTTTTATCCCCAGAGTCAATACCGTGGTGTTTTAGCAGTCATTTGTAGACATTTGCCGAGGGACGAAGAATTTGAGTCCGTTCGACACGCATGTTCCCAGCGGAGGTCCATGTTGTGCCTTCTTGTTTAAGCTCTCATACTGTGAAGTGTCCTATTCACAATCTATTTAGTGCCAGGGTGGGGTTTGGGGGGTTTTTTGTTTGTTTTGGGGTGGGTTTTTTGCATTTTTGTACTTTAAGAAAAAAAAATGATTTCACTGTTTAAAATGATCCCCAAGAATAGTGCCGACATGCCGTCTAGTGTTGCTTAGTGCAAGAAGGCTGGGATGTACCTTGGGGAGCAAATAATATGCCTGTTAGATAAGTTTCACTCCAGTGTGAGTTACAGTGCTGTTGGCTGTGAGTTCACTGTTAATAAACTAGTAATATATTTAAATAAGTTGTCTTTAAACAGAAACACACATCAAATAAGATTAGTATTGATCAAAATGTTGTGACCAGAGACTCACAGAAAGCTAACCCTGAATTTCTCCTAGGAGCAGTGGCTCCGTATTTGCTAATTCAGTATTCACAGCAACTTTATAGAACCTAATTACCACAAAGAATGAAAATAGACAGTATAGGTTTATAGATTACAAAGACCAGAGGCTATCTCTCTAGCTCAAATGTTTGTTCTATATGAATTAGCATAAGTGCACTGCTCTGGCAAACAGACTCCAAAATCCATAACAGTTCAAATACAATAGGTGTTTATTTCTTGGTCACATATCAGTTTTGAGCTGGTGAAGGAGTCAACCCAGTGACCCTCCTCCACTTGGGTCTGCAAGCATCCAGGCTGGAGGGACATGGCCATTGTAATACATGGCATGCAAGGGTACCTGGGCATTATCTTCATTTGGCCCAAAAGGGAAAGGAACATGTAGGAGTGCATCTGACATGTTCTGATAGGCCAGACCTGGAAGTGGCACTCATCGCTCCTGTTCACATTCCACTGGCTAGACCTCTATCACATGACTGTGCTTAGCTGCAAGGGAGTCTGGGAAATGTAGTCTGGCTGATGACCAGGAAGAAGAAAACAAGATTATCTTGACTGCAAGCAGTCTCTGCCACAGTTTGTTTTAAGGACTCATAGGAAGTCATGTTCATACTAAGACCTGTGACTGCCCCAGGAAGATTAATAATTTGTTCCCTCCTCCCTCAATTCTTCTTTAAATATTTGCTCCAAGTTTATTTTGAGGTGAAACTACAATCTGTACGAAGGTGGGGAGGAAGGGAGCTGTACCTTGACCTGAGGAAATCTTGCCCAAACCCTTGCTCTGGTTCCCAAACTGCCTCCAGATCTGATGAAGATTCCCCAGCCCCTCCCTAGGGCAGCCTGGAAGGGCAGCGTTTTCCCAATCCTCCTGCCAGCCAGAGCCCTTGGGTGTGAGGCAGCCCAAAGGCTGAGGGAGGGCCCTCAGGCCCCCATGGAGAGCCGCCTCTGGGACCAGCCAGCCCACGCCCTCAGAGAGAGGGAGCCACAGGGAACCCCCAGCTCCCTGAGTAGTGCTGAGCCTAGCAGCTCCCAGAGGCAAGTGGTAGGTGAAACCTGAGCCAGACCCGACTTGACTGTCTGAGCCCCTTCCCACCCTGTGAGACCAACCATGAGGAACCTGAATGGAGTGTCACTGTGTGAGAGAGCCTCTTCCGATAAGAGAGGCCTGAGCAAGAGCGGGGAATGGAGGAGGGACCTCATCTCAGGCCCATGTCCTAAGAAGAAGGCGGCCTCTCTTTGTGCCTTGGAAGCATTTGTAAGAGATCCTGTAGCCACAGGCTGCCTACAAGGCCTCCTCACCTTATAGCCCCACATACCCTAGCTGAAGGAAAAAGCAACACAGACAGGTGATGTCCCACAAAAAAGCACCACAGATATTGTTTTCCCTCTTGTATCTCACCTGGGTGCCAAAAGAAAGACTCCTGTCCTATAAACAAGCAGCTTTCTGGGGTCTGGAAAGGATCCCTGAAAGAAAAACCCAATAATAATAATGGTATATTGAATGCTGGCCCCTGTGGAAAACACTTGACATGTCTTGCTGTACTGAATTCTCAAAATAACCTGTGAGGTAGGCATTCTAACCCACAGCCTACTAATGAAGAAACTAAGGCTCAAAAGAGCTAAGTAACTTGCCCGTGTTCATGCGGCTAGAGAGAGGTTGAGTCAGGACCTTCTGCCTGACAGCTAAGCCTCTTTCTTAAACCCCAAGCTCCGTGGCTGACAAGGTTGGTCACTTGGTAGGTGGGGGAATCCCTACCTGCTTACCTTCTTGCACCTGCACCCTCCTCCTCCACAGCCGAGGCCTGTCTCCCTTGCTAGAATCAGCCCCACGCTGCCCCCCTAGCAGAGTGGCCCCATCACCTCTACACACTCACTAGACCCTGCTCCTCTCCAGTAGTTTTCAGGCCTCCCCACAGCATGCATCCTATCCAGGAGCACCCAGCAGGACCCAGGCACTCTGTCAGAGTCCACTGACCGGGTGCCTGGCCTCCATTGTGGAAAGGGAGTGTCTCTGGGGTGTTCAAGGGAGGCTTGGGTGGCAGAGCTAACCATACAAACGTTCTCTCTCCTCCTAGCTCACTTCCCTTCAGGTGGCTCTTGGAGAGACTTGGAATTGTACCCATATCTCAGGAACTATGGCTTCCCCTAACCTGCCCACTGGAGCTCAAAAGGCCGTGTGATCCACCAGACAAAGACATTTGTTATTAAGCTAGTATCTGGCCGGGAGTCTGGCCCAGGCTTTCGCCTGGCAGGCTGCCATCAGTTGCTGCTTGAGCAACACAGAGATGCGGACTTGATCTTCACCTGTACAAACAGCCCATGTGATGGAGCTGAGCCCTAGACAGACAGGAAAGAGCTGGGGTTTCTCTTGACCCTGCTGTTTGAGCTTGGACAACATCCCTCCCTTCTCTGAACCTAGGTTTTCCCTTTCTGTGGGTGGGATAGACCTTAAGGGTTGGCCAGTTCTAAAATTCTCTGGGGAAATAAGTAGCGTTTTAAACTGTGGGTCCTTCAATGGCTTTCTGTGGGCAGCCTTAATTGATGGAATCAACAGTTGTCGTGGCTTGATCTCTCTGGGGGCAGCCACCATGTCCGGCCTCACTTCAATCTTTTCCTCCTTTTTGTTTTTTGTTTTCTTTCTTTCTTTCTTTTCTTTCTTTTTTTTTTTTTTAAAGATTTATTTATCCATTTTAGAGAGAGAGAGCACAAGGGGGGGGTTGCAGAGGGAGAGGGAGAGAGAATCTCAAGCAGACTCCCCTTGAGCGCAGAGCCCGATGCAGGGCTGGATCTCACAACCCTGAGATCATGAGACTTGAGCTGAAATCGAGTCGGACGCTTAATTGTCTGAGCCACCCAGGCACTTCAACTTTTTGTCTTTTTTCTTAAACAAATCCTGTGGATTAGTGTGGGAAAGAAGCAATGAAGATCTTGTGAAGGCTCCTCATTTAGGACATTCCTTCTTTACATTCTTTCTAGGGTTTTGGGAGGGGGTGGTTTGCATAGGCCACGCCTTTGTCAATGTGTCGTTAAGCGATGTAAACTCTCTTCAATCTTTCTCCCCAACCACTTCTTTCCAAGGCGGTGGCAGATTTGGCAGAGAAGGGTCGATTGGGTGCCACAGCGGGTTTCCTAGGAGCCTGGGTCATGCCTCCCACCTGGGTTGGATTGAATGACAATGTGGTTAAGAGATTTGCCAAAAATCACAGAGCTGGGGATGGCCCTCCCGGAGTGCAGGGATATGAAGAGCCGGCCAAAGGGCACAGAGTGGAGTCCCGAGGCAGAAAGTGCCCACAGAGCCAAGGAGAGTGCCTGGGGCTGAGCTTAGTCGGTTCTGGGCCTGAGTCTGTCAACAGCTCCCTGGAGAACCTGTCACCACACATCCCAGGGCCTCAGTCTCCCCTTGTGGGAAGCCAGCAGGTCTGGCGGTCTGAGGTTCCCTTCCAACTTTGGGATTCTCTGCCCACTTTACAATTTAGGGGTCCAAAAATGCCCCCATGCCCTTTCCCATTTGCATGGAGATCCGGGGGCACACCAAACCTCAAATGCAGTGCCCAGAAAACCCTCTCCTCCCATCTCCTACCCCAGCCATGCCCTGCAAATGGAATTCAGACCCTAATGATCCTTCTACTTCAAAGGCAAGCAAAGAATAGCCTCGCAAAGGGGGTTCAATGCATCCAAAGCCACCATGAGCCTTCCAGTGGTGACTTCTATGACTTCTCTTCCTCCTTGGGACCAGAAAGCTTTATTTGACTGAAATTCAAGCCCCCAAACTTCCATTTTGCCTAGAGCAACCCCAGGAGTCTTAACCTTGGGGAACTTTCCACCCCACCCCCAGACTTTGCCAGACACTACACAGGGAAGAGGGTGGGGTGCAGGCGTGTTACACCCTCTGCCCTGTGACATCCTCATCCCCTCCACAGGGAAGGTCATCCCTGCCAGTGTCTAGGAGTCAAAACAAATCTCCTTTTCTGTGTGCATTTTCTTCCTCAATAGCTTAGACAGTCAAGTCATCAGGAAGCATGGTCTAGTGCTCCAAGCTCCAGACAGACGGCCTGACCTCTGTCCTGGCTCCCTGGCCTGGCCTGGGCCAGACACGGCACCCCCACGACTATTTTCGCATCTGCAAAATAACTCGGGCCTCCCTCAGCAGTGACGAGGTCCGTCACTGCAAGACACGGCCCCTCCCTCCTCCAGCAGCAGCCTGGCTCCGGGAGAGGGAATCCATCACTGATGGGCAGGCTGTGGAAGAAGAACAGAGCAGAGAGTAAGGGTTCATTCCCAGGGGGGCGGGAGAGAGGGAGAAGATTTCAGGGACTATCTTTCCCATCTTCATCTTCTCCACTGTCCTGGCCCTGAGGTGGGGGGTCTCTTCTGCTCTGGGCTGCCCTGCACTTGGGCTGGTTCCCTTTGTAAAGGAACAGCCTGAGGTGCAGATAAACAGAGGGGCCCATTGTGGAAGGCTGTTGGGTGTCTCTGGGGATCAGTAACACCTTCCTCAGAAAGGTGCTTATGTAGGGCTGGCCTCCCTTCCTGCCCGCACCCCTTAATGAAGCAGGCTGTTTCCTCTGCCCCCGCGCCCTCACTGCTGGGTCATTCATTCTGCCCTCCTCGGGCTGCCTGACTCCCTCTCTGCCGCCTGAGGTTGGCGCCGCCTCTCTTCTGCTACGTATGAGTTCTCGTCTTATACCCGCCTTTAAATAAGACCCTGGCCTGACCGTGACGGAATCCTTGTCTCCCCGTCTGTGGCTGGTATGACAAGTTACTTGGAACTGTGAAGCGTGAGGTCGGGCCTCGAGGTTGCTGAAGAATGGGCCCTTACAGTGACCCTCCGCCAGGCCTCCAGTGAGGATTTTCATTGGGTCCTTAAAGCACCTCCTGCCACAACACCCCACCATGGACGCCTGTGGGGTCGGTTGGAAATATCCCTGGCTCTCCTGCTATCAGATAAGGAAAACTTCTCTTGCCCTTCATCACTGAAGGGAGGCATGGGGTTCATCCTTAGGGGGAGGGAAGGTGAATAGGTGCCAGGGCAGAGAAGTCCTAGGATTTGAAGAGGCAGCCATCTTTGCTCCCAAAAGTAAACCACTGTACCCGCAGTTTCATGGGCCCTTGGCGAAGGTCGACGAGAATGGTTCTCGACAAACAACACTGAGGGGTCTCAACGATTAAATGGAAATCTCTAGGGGTGGGATCCAGACAGCGGCTAACTTTGAGAGCCACGGATCTAAAACAGTGCCTCACTTGGCAGTTTGGGACACAAGAGCCCAGAAAGAAGAAGTGACTTGCCCAAAGTTAAACGGCCAGTTGGGACAGAGCCCTGACCTGAGTGTACCCTGGGTCTCTTACCTTTACATTCATATCTCTTCCCATCATGGTTTTCCCTCTGGTTGCTTTATGAGAGGGGAACGTAATTTCAGGTACACGTTAAAATTATCTGGGGAACTTTTAAAATAGATGATGGTAGGCTTCCTCCTGAAATTCTGACTTGATTGCTCTGGAGTATGGCCTGGGTATACATATTTTTTGAGGTTCCTTGAAAAATTCTAGTAGGTAGTCATGATGGAGAGAAGTCCTGCTTTAAAGGTGAAACTCAGAAAAAGAGAAAGAGAGGAGGAGGGAGAAAGAGAGAGAGAGAAGGGAAGAAAGTATTGCTACGGAGGTCAAGGAAGGAGGAAGGAGAAAATGTTCCCATAGGAGGAATCTTGCAATCTGTCAAAATCAGTGATGGATCTTGAAGGAGAAATGGATGTAGATACTTAGAAGTGGTAAAAAAAAAAAAAGGTTTCCCAAGGGCGGCCTGAGCAGAGTCCCGCAGAAAGGGCTCTGGGAGATGTAACAGCCAAACACTGGACAAACACGGCCATTGGACCAGAGCATGGGAGACCCTGAATGCCACACACAGGAGTGTGGACTGAATTGTCTAGGCCACACATCAGAATCCCTGAAGCGCAGTTGAAACCCATCACTGGGCTTCGCTCTCAAGGCTCCAATTCAGTGGTTCTGGGCCGGGGCCTGGGAGCTCGCATTTCTGACAAGTGTCCAAGAGAGGCTACGGCTGGTCCCCGGCAGACACTTTAAGAGCCACAATGCTAGGCCAAGGGAAGTCACCGAAGATTTTGGCCCTCGGCTCACTTGGAGACTGCGTTCTAAGACAGAAACATTGGTCTGGTGTAGGGAGAGGAAACAGGAAGTCCGAAGCAGCCCAGAAGCTAAGGCACGGGTTTCTAGGGGAAGTAGCCAGTGAGATCCTGAGGGGTCCCTGGGCAGTGGGAAGGGGGAGGAAGGGCAGTGTAGAGAACGATCCGCGGATGAGTGCACCGAACCTGGTGACCAACTGGATTTGGAGGAAGGAGAAACAGAATCCAGGGTGAGTGGATTTTTGGAGTCTAAACAGCCAAGACAATGATGGTACAATCCCCCCCATTCCCCCGCAGAGGAGACAGGAGGAAGGGCAGGTATGAGACAGCACTAGGGATGCTGCTGGCATTCAAACACTGCACCCCTGATTCAAGCTCCCCGCAAAACCATGACCTCTGACTCAGGCCTAGGGCATGCCAAAGTAAAGAAGACTTGGCCCTGCTCCCCTAAAAGTCACTGCGTCTCCCCTAAAACTCCGATCCTCCTGGAGGGTGGGGGGTGGGCGGAGCCAGTGTGACCCTCACCCACCACACAGAGTTTTGGGCTCACCTCCCCTTTTGTGGGCTGGAGGAGGGGAAGGCAGGGCTGCATCACTTCAGGTCAAGCCTGGGAGGCAAAGTCATCAAGCTTGTTAAGTTACTCATGCTAAAATTCATTTTGTTCCAACCCCCACCTTTCCTTTCTGTCTGCCTTCACGTCACAGAATGTGTTCCCCGAAGCAGTCAGTGACCGTCAGTCTTGGCCATGCATTAGACTCATCTGGGGAGCTTTAAAAATTCCTTCTACCAAGGCTGCATCCCACACCAATTAAAACAGCACCAGGCATCAGTACATTTTCAAACTCCCCGAGTGACTCAAAAGTGCAACCAGGATTGAGAACTGGGCCCTGTAGGGTGTGTATAGGTAGGCCTCCAAATAGCGTATTTATGAAAATGACATTTCCTCCCTAAGGAAATGGTTTGAATGTGTCTAGTGTCACCCCACCATCTCCGGCTCCCTCTTCCCACACGTGGAAACTGGTCAAGGGATAGGCCGGCCTTTCTGACCTGCAGGCCTGCAGTGCAGGCTCGGGGCAGAGGCTGTTTACCGTAACTGTGGTTTATGGAGCTGGGGGCCATGCCCTGGAAGGGAGAGGCTCGAACGCCCAAAGTCCGAGCGGGCCTTCTTCACTCGAGGAGGCCGGCTCAAAGCAGGGTGTGGTGGGGAGATGTGTGGGGAGGGATGTGGCAAGCCTCAGAGCCAAACCAACAGGGAGGCTCTGAGGACCTGAGAAACCCCAGGGGAGGAAGAGTGGGTGTGGGCGACGGGAGGTGTTCTGTGTGGACCTGGGCAACCCCCACAGCTGCCCTTCAGGCGCAGGTGACGGTGCGGAAGCCCAGAGAGGGACGAGTGACGGGGTCGTGGCTCCTGGCCCTCCTCCCTGACTCAGAGGCCTAGAGGCAGAGACGATGAGGAAGCTCACTGGGGAAGGATTAACTCTCCGGGCCACTGGGATTTGGAAGTCCTCAAAGCTTGTGCAGTTTGGGGGGGTGGGGGGCATCTTTAAGAAAAAGAATACGAAATGACAAGTATGCTACCAAGTACAGGGCCTTGGAAGGAGCCTGGGCAGATGAAGGGGCCGCCACCGAGCTCTACCAGGTCCCTGTAAATCCACTCGGGTTCACATGCTGACGCACAATAACTAAGGCTCTCCGTCCCCAATCCTGTCAGGCCTCCCAGCGTCGTGCCCGTGGGGCCCTGTAGGGACTGCGATCTTTGGGAGGCCTAACAGACCAGGGAGGCCAGCGGTCCGTTTTATTTCTCAGGAAACAAAGAAGTGGAGAGGTATCCGTGGCCAGTCACACAGCACATCCGTGACCGGGCCGTCAACCAGGCCGTCCATGCCGGCTCTGCGCACCATCCACTCCCTCCACGGATGCGTGGTAGGACCTACTAAGTGTCAGGGCATGGCAAGCACCACAGTGACCCACACGTGGCCCTGGCTCTCAAAAATGACAAAACCTTGCCCTCAAGGAGCTTGAAGCCTGGGGAGGAGGCCAGCGAGGCAGGTAACGACAGCGTGAGGAGCGCGGGAAAGATGTGTGCGGGGCAGCCGTGAGCACAGGAGAGAGGCGAGAGGTACCCGCCTCGGGCAGCGCAGGCAGGCTTCCCTGAAGGGCCACAGGAGAAGGGCACCGACAGAACTTGCCTCGCCCAGGAAATGTCCAGGCAGGAAGAGTTGTTCCTGCACCGAGAACAGTGACAGCGTTGACTAAGCACCTACTGCATACCAGGCCTTGGGCGCAACATCACATGTACTAAGCCAATGAGCCTGCACATCAGCTTCACAAGATGGATCCCATTATTATCCCCCTTTTACAGACAATGAAGCTGAGGCCCAGTGACGTTAGGACCTCGCTCTCAATCTCACAGCTACGTAAGTGGTGGGTCTGACTTTTAAACCCAGGAAGTCTGGCTTCAGAGCCCATATGGGCACAGAGCTGTGAGGGGAGAGTCTGGAACATTTGGGGAGCTACAAGGGTCTCACACACAGGATGCCCACGGGAGGCTGGCAAGGAAGGAGACATGGGAGGCCAAAAGGGCAGGATGGGTCCCAAAGGACAGAGAAGAACAGGTGAAGGAGTTTGGGTCAGGCCTTTAAGAGGCAGGAGAGCTACTGAAGGTCTATAAGCAAGAGCATAGCAGGATCAGACCTAGGGTCTAGAAAGGTTCCTCTGAGTAAGATGTGTGTATAGAAGATGGATTAGAGGCCATTTGATAGGAGCAAGGGACCTCTAAGGATGCTACTGCAGAGTCCTGGCAAGTGTTCATGCAGCATCAGCCAAGGCCAAGGGATGAGCTCGAAGCCCTCTGACTCCAAGAGGAGTTGAGAGAGGCTGGGATACGACACAGAGAGGGTGGGAAGGTGCAGGAGAAAATCCGTGGCCTTTGCCTGGGAGAGCAGGAGTGAAGCAGATCCTGTCTGATGGATCCCAGTCCCCTCCACTGCCCCTGCTGACATTTGATAAATGTTTCCTGTGAAAATGTTTACCCAGGAGGAAATGGATCATGCTTCCCCTTCCTACCACGAGGGTGGGAAGAGGGGCCGCTCTGGTCCCATAAATTCCAACAGCTGTCCGTGCTCACCGCCTCACCTCCCTGGGCGCCCTGGAGGGGGTGAGACCAAGGTGCCAGACACAGACAGAGCTGACAGAAGACAGGTACACAGCCAGGAGGCCATGCCTGTGGAAACACATCCATGTCCATTTGTCACTTTTATCTCCCATTTTTTCCTCCATTTCTTTTAAATTAAGTTGCCATCTGTCCTTGTTTTATCCAGGAAGTCCTAAAGGGATCATCAGGAGTTGGCCCCTTTTCATTTTTCCCTGCTTGGGAGGTGATGTGATGGGTGGATCTAGCAACCTGTCACGATGGATCTTATATCTTGGAAGCAGAGGTGTCCACGGGCCTGGAAAAACCATCTGCTTCCCCAGCAATCAGGGTCTCTTGGTTGCAGTCTCAGTCCTGCCACTGCCTCCCAAGGGGCAGTTGGAGGCACTGAAAAGGTGAGCTGGGCGACCCAGAACAGCCAGGTCGGTCCTGGGGTCCTCATTCATCCGCTCGGCGACCTGGAGCAGCTTCCCCTGAGCTCCGCAAGCCCAGACTCCCTCCCCCGTGAAATGGACACCCTGAAATCACCTGCAACAGTTAGTTTCCTGTGAAGGTCAAGTAAGGGAACACGTCCAAATGCTCTGAAGGGGTAAAATAATGCACAGTTTGGGGGTTTTTTTAAGCCAAGGAACTTGGCCAAGTTATCCTTCTATAAAACGGGTATAGTAGGTTGCATTAAATAATAAAAGAAAATTTGGTATTGATTTGAAAATGCTTAGAACTTCCTTAAGAAATGCATATTAAGGATCCTAGAATTAAAGAATGACAACATTCATATTTTCCCTCCTTTTCCATTGATTTTTTTTTTCTCAGTTGCTTTGTTGGTGTCTATCAGGGAATAAAGAGAGATCTATTTAAAGAATACAATGCTTGTGAGTACTCCATTCAACCCATGAGTACAATTTATTGAGTATCAATAAAATACTATGCTATAGATAGATAGATAAAAAGATTGATAAAGTAAATACATACATAAATAAAATAGGTACAATATTCTCTGTATGTCACTTTCCTGACATCAGGATAACCGAAGAGATCATGTTTGCAAAGGTGTCCAAGAGCTCGGGTCATTTTCTATTTCACCAACATCCAAACAATCAGAAAATGAAAAACACCCCCAAACTTGTTTCAGTTCTAAACAACGATTCCCTCGGCCAACAATAATACCCTGAGGCAAAGCACTGAAAACTAAGTTATTTTTAACATATCACATTCTCAGTGTCTAAAAGTTTTTGATACATATTTCTGGCTTAGCCAGAGTATCTCTTTAACTAAAAGCACCCCAATTTCCAGCAGCAGTTGGAGAAAGTATAACACACAGAGCACAGGTATCAGAAGTAAGCCAGCAGCATATTGAAAAACCTAGATTCTCACAGTGCACCGAATCAGAAACTCCAGGGGCTGGGACCCCGAAACCACAATTGAACATGTGCTCTAGGTTCTTCCACATGCTGAAGTTTGAAAGCCACTAACCTGGAGGGCCCATAACATGCCGCAGAAGATGCATGCAAACCTTCCCTCTATGTCCTTTAGCAGCCAATCCCTACAGTCCCCCCAAAACGAGACTTGGGTACACAGAAATCTATTGGAGCCCAAGTCATGCCACCCCAACTCCCCAGGCCTCACATCTATAGATCTGATTCTGGAAAAGGCAGATGGGAGAGGCCGGGTCCAGAACCCAGTCTTTCTTTCTTTCTTTTTTTATTTTATTTTATTTTATTTATTTATTTGAGAGAGAGGGAGAGCGTGAGAGAGAGATCAGGAGCAGGGGGGAAGGGTAGAGGGAGAAGCAGGCTCCCCAGTGAGCAGGTAGCCCGATGTAGCACTCGATCCCAGGATCCTGGGACCATGACCTGAGCCAAAGGCAGATGCTTAACTGACTGAGCCACCCCGGCGCCCTCAGAGCCCAGTCTTGACATACTCTGAGACCACAGCGAGGTCAGCAGCAGCAAGCACAGCCGATGCACGATACTAAAGTAATAAACAGGGCCACAGTACCCTGCATGGAGGAAGGGAGGGAGGCTGCCGGTGACATCAGCAGCCAAGTTTCTAGGCAGCTGACCCAGGTCACAAAAGCAATGTAGAAGGGAGGCCACCGGAGGAGACAGGAAGGTCATTACAGACTCTTGGGATAGAAGAGTTCTGATGACTTGGACATTTCATTTTCATTAGTATATTGTTTCCTCTGAGTTTCTGGAGACAAATCTTGCACCTTGGAGACCTTCGGAAGAGAACGATGTGTTCTCAGGGGTCAGGGGGAACTGCAGTTGGTCTATCAGTTGACAGTATCTCGTGACTCTCCTACATGGTATTAGAGTTGTGTGTGGAGATGTTCCATATTCCCACAGGGCTGACTTCCCACTGACTCATCAAGATGACCTGAATGCACGGTATTCCACGGTGATTGTTGGCTGTGGCTCTTAGTCACCCTCCCGGGAGGTACTGAACATCTGCAAACACATAAACTTTCCGATTCCATCATGGCGCTTGCTTACAGCTTCAAGCCCTGTGAGCAACACAGGATGGGCTGTCATCTGCATTTCTCAGGTGAGCAAATTCAGCGAGGTTGCCATAATTTCCAAAGTCACACAGTGTAGCATTCATAAATGGGACTCCGAGTCTCCTGGCTCAAATTTCCCTCCACTGCAACTTTCTCGGCAAGTTTCTCAGAAACTTGACTTTGGAGACACATCTAGAAACTTTCTTCTCAACACTTTGCAAATCTATAGAACTCTTCCTTCTCATTTTCTGGTTACAAGCAATATCCTTATTTAATACTTTGGCGGATGAGTGAGGGTGACGAACCATCTCGATTTCCCCAGGACTACTCCAGCAGTGTCTCTGTGGGTTTTAAGCTGCAGGTGCCCCCAGGGATAGCTAGCTGGATAGGAAGCCCTTTCCTGGTCGCCCTCGCCTCCCTATGTCCCTGCCCACGTTTCTCCCTGTGCTCCCCCCTCCTCCCAAGTAGGCTCCACACATCCTTATCCCAGGGTCTGCTTCTGGCCAAACCCAAACTAAGAGCCTCGTGTTTCCTGTGAAACTGGTTAAAAGTGTATCCTTTAGACTACTGAGAAAACTAAGGCTCAAGGACATTAAATAACTTACTGAGATCACAGAGGGAGCATGTGGTAGAGCCCAGGTCTGAAGCACGCCCTTCTGACTCCAAGTCCATGCCTGTCCCCTCAGCACCCCTGAGAGAAGAGCAACCGCCTCTTGATCATGGTGCCACACCGCCCCCTACTCCCACACTCACCCCACGTGGGAAGCAGGAAACCTCCCCCCCAGTCAAGGCTGAAAAACAGGCTGATGCCTTGGTCCCCCTCAGTTCTCACTGACTTCCTATATTCATTTAAAAAACGCCTCAGCCCCAGCTCTGCCTGGGAAGTAAGGACAGAAATGATGGTAATGGGTGGGGGGAGAACCAGCCATGTGAAAACCCTATACTCCCCATGTGAGGGTAGGTGCACGCCAAGAAATAGGAAGACACGTTTCTGAATGTGGAAATGCTGGTAACAGGTCGTCTCTACGTCGTTTATCCCGAGCCATAGAAAATGGCTTTTGTGGCCACACTGGCCATTCGTGACAAATTGTGCAAATCATTTGGATGAAGGTAGCCTGCAGCTGTTGTGTCGGAATAACGTGGGGTGTGTGGCCGGGGTTGTGGACGTTCACTGACAACCAAACTGGACCCCGGAAGCTTGAAAGCTCTGCTGGGTCCATGAACCCAAGTGAGGTTCTGGTTCATTTGAAAGGTAGCTTGATCCAAGTTCTAAGCAAAAGGGAATTTTCATGGTTAGGAGCAGAGGGAGTGGGGTAAATCACATGAAATCAGCCTAAATGTATCAAAAGCCATCAAGTTCTTCTATTTATGTCCAGTATTCTGGTTATCTATTGCTGTATATCGAACCATCCCAAAATCTAGCAGATTAAAACTACCCTCTCATTGTAGGTCATGATTTTTATGGGTCAGGAATTCAGGTGGGGCTTGGCTGAGCGATTCCGTTCCACATGGCACCAGCCACAGCTCCTCGGAGGCATTCAGCTGGCAGGTGGGTGGGTCTGAAGGATCTGAGATAGCTTTACTCGCATGTCAGGCTCACGGGTGGCCGCGGCTGGAAGGCTGGGCTCAGTGGGGACTGCTGATCATAGAGCTAAGTCTCCGGTGCACAAGGTGGAGTTACGTGGCTTTTTATGACCCAGCTTCGGAATGTAGGGTCACTCCTACCGTAAGCCTTGTCAAAGCAGTCACAAGCACACCCAGATCGAGGACTTAGACCCAACCCCTCAACAGTCGGTGTAGAAAAGTGCGACATTCAATTGGGATTAGAAGCAAAGAAAGGAAGTCCGAGCCTGCAGGCTCTCTGTGACTTGGCGATTGTAGACTTATAGCTACTTTGCCAGGCTTTCTCTTTCCTCGGGCGAGGACAGCGCCTTTCTTTCTCTTACTCTTTTTTCTTTCTTTCTCTTTTTCTTTCTTTCCCTCTTTCTCTGTCCTCGGGCGAGGACAGCGAGGAAGCGGGGAAAGGCGAGAGCTGGTTGGCTGCAATCTCTGCTCTGCTGAGAGTGCTCCCGCTAAATCCCTGCTCTGCTGACAGTGCTCCCCACTTCCAGCTGCACTTGGCTGGCGAACAGCTCTGCGCTTCGTGCCACAAGTCGTGACTAACGAGTTGAGGGAAGGGTTTCCCCTGCTCCAGGAAAGCTGGTCCCTTGGAACTGAAATAAAGGGAGGAGGCCAGTGGGGAGGATTTGGCTGATTTGAGCAAAGTGCAAATCAAGCAGGAGGCTCAGAAAGGGGGCTTGGTGTTGCTCACACATGGAAGATCGGCAGCTGAGGTGAAGCTCCACGGGGCCCTGTCAGCAGAGCCTGCATCTCCCAAAGCAAGGCCACCCTGTAGGCTTCAATCCGGATGCTACTGTCCAGCCCCAGAGAAGAGAATGACACAGTCTCTTACACATCTGTGGACCAGAGCCTGGCACAGGTGTGTCCTCAGAAGATGCCAACAGAAAATAAACTCTTCAAGTTAATGCCTGCTTGCTTTTTTCTCTTTCTTTTCTTCTCTTTCTCTTTCTTTCTTTCTCGCTTTCTTTCTCTTTCTTTCGCCTTTCTTTCTCTTACTCTTTTTTCTTTCTTTCTCTTTTTCTTTCTTTCCCTCTTTCTCTTTCTCTCTCCTTTCTCTTTCTTTCTCTTCTCCTTTCTCTTTTTCTATCTTCTTTTTCTTTCTCTTTTTCTTTATCATTCTCTCCTTCCTTCCTTCCTTCTTTCCCTTCCTTCCTTCCCTTCCTTCCTTCCTTCCCCATCCAGTCCACCCTCCCTGCCATAACCAGAGAAAGCTGAAACACAGAGCTAAACATGTAAGTCTTTTGCCCGTGAAGTTGCAATCACTCCCACAACGTACAGAATCATTTCCAATCTTTAAGCCTCGTATTCAAAGTGTCTAGGATCTCCTCCTAATCAGCATGTGCTATATGACCTACCACTCTCTCCATTCACGACTGTTTTGCAAACCAGAGTCTCCAAAACTCTGAGCATTGTTCTGGGAGGAGAGAAGAGTTCTATGTAAGATTTTGAGATTTTCTGTTTCTGTGTCAGTGGTTATCTTAAGGAAAGAGAGAGAGAATATCCACCTTCTGCTCAATCCTACCTCACTATTTAAATCTCTGTAGTATTTACACTTGTGTTTACAATCTCTGACGTAAAGTGGACAAAGCAAGTGACAGATTTTAACTCTTAATACAGAGTTTCTCAAACAGGGGTCCCAGGACACTTGCTCATAGGTCCTCAAATTCCTCTCTACATCCCAGCTGTGGATCAGATCACAAATTCCATTTTAGCCATATTCCCATTTCATCCCCTTGATTCATGTTGCCCCTTTGGTTTAGAAGGCCTTTCCACAGCCTCCATACTTAGCTCCTACCCACCACTAATCCCCAAGCTTCACGTGCGTATCACTAGAGATAGCTGGACGTAGAGCTCCAGATGTAAAGGTTCTCCAAGCTACAATGGGCATGGTAGGTCATCCAGTCTATTGTACTTGTTTACAGTTAGGAAAAATCTAGGCCCAGAGAAGAGAAATAACAAAGTGGGTCTAGAACACAGGCCTCCTCACACCTTATATGGTGCTTTTTTTCACATTTTGCAACATGCTGATCACTTTCTGTAAAGTTTTATCATCCATTTCTTTTTTTTTTTTTAAGATTTTATTTATTTATTTGAGAGGGAGCATGAGAGGGGGAGGGTCAGAGGGAGAAGCAGACTCCCTGCCGAGCAGAGAGCCCGATGCGGGACTCCATCCCGGGACTCCAGGATCATGACCTGAGCCGAAGGCAGTCGCTTAACCAACTGAGCCACCCAGGCGCCCTTTATCATCCATTTCTGCATTGAGTCTCTGGAATGGCTGCATGCAGAGTAAATCCTTGGTCGCCTTACAACCATGACTGACAGAGCCATAAAACTACAATAATTACCTGACATGTTCATATGTCTGAACATAATGGAATATCCTGTGGGAGCTAATCGCTGGAAGCATTTTGCATTTCTGCATTGGACAATGGAGGCTGCCCCAATTAACACTATTCAGATCCATCCACTCCCAAGAAGCCCAAAATTATATGCTGATTTATTGAATCTGCTATCAAGTTCCAAAATCAATTTTTGAACATTTCTGCAAACCAGGACTTTATATAGAGGCAATACAACAGTTATTTCAGTGCTCTGAACTTAGTAAATATTCAGTAAATGAGCTGAATGCATGGATGCCCCATAAGCTAGAAGCCAGGACACCTGAGTTCCAGTCTTTCTTCTACTAACTGACCATGAGGTCTTGGGAAAATCACATCTCCACACTAAACCTCTGTCTGTTCATCTGTAAAACGAGGCGTTTGGACCAACCCATCTTCTCTGAAGTAAATCCCTTGCCGCTCTAAAATTCTACAATTTCATGAAAACGCTAACTCCATTTATACTCTTGGTGCCAAAGAAAAAGGTAAGTAAAACTAGTACTTATTAACTGCTCTTATTTTATGCTTCATTGCTTATTTTATGCATTATGGTATATGCTTTGTGATCTATTACATATTTTAGTTATCACAACTAACTTTTAAAACAAATATCGGTATGCTCGGTTTCTACACTTTGGGGAAACTGCAGGTTTATTAGCTTGAGAAGCCTTCAACTTCTAGTCTTAATAGAATTACAACCACTTTAGGACACTGGAAAATAGGCAGTGTGAAACTATGATTCCCAAGAGAAAGAACCAATGAGCTGAGCCTTAAAATAACGCTGATTTATGCTGCGAGGCAATTTCCATCTGGAAATCACAAGCATAGTCTGGCAGCTTTGCTAAGGAGAGGAGACAGAGGCCAGAGACCGGAGAAGCTGAGGTGGCCAGGAGTTGAGGCTAACACTTCCAGAAGGGAGAAGAGATATACAGAAAAAGAACATCCTATATCTGCTGAGATATCCTCTTGAGTCTGCTGAGTATTAGGCCATGGTGAAATTCCACAAGACCAGGCAAAAGAAATGACCAGAGAGTCGTAACCTAAACAACCCAAAGCTCTCAGAAGGTGTGGAAATGGTTGTGTACCAACCAGCCAAAGTGGAGAGTCCTTGGTGACACCTGCAGCATTCAATGGAGAGCCTAGAGGAGTCACCCTTGAGTAGAGTGGCTGAACCATTCTTGGAGTAAAGGTTACTCTGGGCCCTGAATAGCAAAGCTTAAAGACAAGGCTCAAAGAGATCAAACTATTTCATGAGTAAATTAACTGCCTGCCAAAACAAAGTCTAACACTCTTTAAAAGGAGAGAGCAAAGCCCAGATACTTAACAATATAGCTACACAACGTCTACCATGTAATAAAAAAATTATTAGACATCTAAAGAAGCAAGAAAATGTTCACTCATAACCAAGAGAAAAATAAGTCAATAAAAACAGACCAATAAATGACAACGATGATGTACAAGTATTTAAGTAACTGGACAAGACCCAACGAAGAGTCGGTTGAGAATCCAAATTCAAACCCAGGTCTCCTGACACTTTCATTCCCTACGTGTCCTCACCAGTCTCTCTGCAGCTATGGCAATTTATAAGGTTTTACGATGACAATCCCAAAGCAATTTTCCTGTACTTCTGGTTTTCCCTTGAGTTGGAATCTCTCAGAAGCTTGCAGAGGTAACCACAGAGATGAAATCTGTGAAGGCCAGTGTCTGATCAGGGTCCAGCACAGCCCATCTTCATGGACAAATTTCAACAACACTGCAACAGGGCTCTCTTGTCTCTCTGCCAACCCCAACTATGGCACTTGTGCGAACAGTGGGGGCCCATACTGGAGAACGAGGCCTCAACTTTAGCCCTGAGTCGGCAAAAACTTAAACAAGAGGTCAAGGGAAACACAAAGAGTGTCACAGGCCATTGTCAGCCTACAGAAAGGCACAAGAACCCCTCACCCCGATGCGGGGTTATAGTCATGTGCGCTGCCTACAAGTAGTTGTGAGAAAATGGCTCAGGGAATATAGACAGAGGGTCACCTCCCAGGCTGGGGGTGCAGTTTTCCTCCCTGCAATTTACTACATAAGTTGTTACCAAAGCAAATATCAAAGCCCTGCAATTTGCTAATTACAGGCGGGATCCTGGGCTTGTGGGCCCAATTAACCACTTGTTCCTCATTTTCCGTGTGTGACCCGCCGGCTGCACCCACAATTACCCACTTGTCTTTTAACTACCTTGAGAGCTGGCTGACTCACCTCCAATTCACTCCCACTATCACCTCCAGATGGCCTTTGGTATCTTTTTGCTTTCCAGGTGCTCCCCACTCACCTATTACCTCTCTCTGCATCAAAGGCCAATGTCTGGTCTCCCCTTGTTGGGGCTCTTACGAGATTTCCTGGTCTTGCTCCTTGCCTAGGCTTGGAGCCTACAAGTCAGGGAGCAGCTCCCGTTGGTCTGGGCATCTTGCCTAGTTCACCCAAGGAAGCTCAGGAGGCTTTGGCCACATTCGGCCTCTGCCCCCAGACACAGAAGTAAACACAATTAATTATAGCTTCTCTGGAACCGGCCCCCTGCCAGAGCTCCTGCCCACACTCTGCATCAAGGCATCCCTGGCTCCCTGCCTCAGTCAGGCCAGGGCTGGCTCCAGGGACACTCAGTGCCAGTCCTGGGGAAGGAGGTCCCGGCAGTTACCACAGCAGTTCTCCGGGGCGACACAAGTCAGAGAAGGAGAATGACTTTCTCATGACCTTCTGCTTCCTCAGGCAGGCTACCTGGCAAGTAAAAGTTTCCAGTAAACTTGTTGATGATTTACTATGTCAATGGTTCCTATCCTTTCTTTGTGTCACAGACACTTTTGAAAATCTGATGAAAGTTCTGGACCCTCTCCAGCACGAAATGCTCATATTCATTCATCCATTCATTCAAACATTCGTTCATTTAATCATTCAGCGACTATGGGGCACCATCACGCTGGGCACCGCTGCAGGGATTAAGGAAACATCAGTGAGCAAAAATAGACAGAAATTCCTACTCTCGTGGAGCTCACATTCTAGCAGGAAAGGATAGGCAATAAGTAATAAATGTAATAAGCGAACATCCAATTTGCTAGAAAATGAGCACTATGGGAAAAAAGCAGTCCCAGCAGGGTAAGAGAGAGATTGGCGGGGAAGAGGCGACATTTTGAAATAGGGTGTGCCAGGCTGTCCTCCCTGAGAAGTGAGATGTTAGCAAAGAACTGAAGCATGTGAGAGGTTTGCCTGGTAGGTGAGTGGAGAAAGAGTGTAGCGGCCGGAAAGAGCGCAGGGCAAGGCCAGGCTGGTGCGTCTGAGCAAAAGCGAGCCATGCAGCCAGCGTGTCTGGACTAAACAGAGGGAGAGGGGGGCAGGCTCAATGGAGATGAGGTCAGGGGGCTGGGGGCGATGCCACATAGGGCCTTGCAGGGGCCACGAGGACTTCGACTTTTACTCGGAGGTCAATCCGGAGCCATTAGCAGGATGTGAGCAAAGGGGTAACGTGATCTGACTAAGACTCTACAATGTCTCTGGCTGTCATCGGGAAGCAAATGGTCCAAGTGCGAGGTAATGACAGCTTGGGCCAGTGGTGGCGGCGGAGACTGGGAGAAGGTTGAGTCAAGAGGATTTCCTGAGTAGCTGTGCTGTGTGCGAGGAAGAGGTGCATATACGATTTTACATTTTCCGTTATTACAATCCAGTGGTTTACCGGTCACCTAAATCCATCCGTAGATGCAGGTAAAGGGCCCCTTATGAAAGGATAAAGGGAAGCGGTGACCCCAACGAGGGAGGGAAAGCAGTGACCCCAGTGCAGAGGGAGGGCTTTAGCTGTATCTAGAAGTTTCACTCCTTTTAAAGAATATATGAGAAGATAGTTAAGGCAAATACGGTAAAACGTTAACATCTGGCGATCTGAGCGGGTGGAACTATGCGCATCTATTATAAGATTTTCTGTATGTTTAAAATAATGCATAATTTTGACAAGAACTGCTCATCTCAGGGTTTCCCAGAAAGTCTCCTGCTGGCTTTGTCAGTGCTACCAGGGGAAATCAGCACAATTAATTCTGCTAGTAATTCTGGCTGTGATATCTGGCTGGGCCTCCTTCTCTTCCCTAACTTATTTTCCTCCCTTCCTTCCACTGGCCCAGAGTCAGGGACTAACACACACACGCCACACCACACGAAAGAGCATCCGAAAGAGGAAGAGGACAATGATACCTGGATGGACTGCGGAAGGCCTCCTGGCAGAGGCAGCCTTTGAGGAGAATCCGGGAGAACGGGCAGGTTGGGACTTGCAGAGAGGAGGGGGCTGCTTCCGGAACAGAGGCACACGGTGGGGCAAGTGTAGGACCCAAGCGCCTACTCTGCTATGACCCATTTTAAGGAGAGCAAGCAGATTTCTTCTTCTGGGTATTGAGTTAGAGAGAAAAGGCCAAATGGAAGGTGCTTTCAGAGCCCTAAGGTCACCCCAGCAGGGCCAACAGGGCCCATGGTGAAAAACCAGGGATCCAGGTCTGCAGCAAGCTGGAACATGCAGATAAGGTTACCCCCAGGGTGTAAAGCGACTGCTTGCTGACCTGGGGAAGGGTGGGGGGGGGGGTGCTCCTTGGGAGCAGGAGACCAGGCAGGCTCCCCAGCCAGCCCTGCATCAGCCACCTCAGGCCATGGCCCTCAGACAGCGAATTCCTCACCATCTGCAGACCTGTCACTGAGCCTGGGGGAAGGTCCCCTGCTGCCCACATTTTGCAGAAACTTGCCATGTCACAAGTCCTGATTAGGTGCCAAGAAAACAATTTCCCAGGCCACAGCTTTAACAAGACCAGGCTTCCTAATGACTAGTTTTCTCCTATTTAAATAAAAAGAGGGGCGAGAAACCCGTGATTACTCCACCTTATAACACCACCTTCCATTTATGTGCGTCTCTCTTCAGAGGAGCTCAAAGTGCTTTGTATATTATTGTATATTTTTTCCCTCGTAATGTCCTTGAGATTCCTAGGGGTGGTTATTATCATACCATTTTACAGCTGGGAAAAGGGATGTGGCTGACGTTAAGCACAGTGTCCAAGCACCCTTGCCAGCTACGGTCACTATTTTGAAGCTCTTACAAGAAACTTGTTCAGAGTTGAAAATCAAGTCATCCCCCCAACACGTAAAGAATAGTCACCTACTACAAACTTTACAATAGTCATTAACACTATTTAATTCTCACAACCATCCTATAAAACAGATAGGATTACACCAGTCTTACATAGGAGGACAATGAGACTCAGAGAGGTCAAATGAGCTGCCTAGAGCTGCATAATAACAAGAACTGTGGCAAAAGCAGAAGCCGATGTTTATTAAGCACTTACCATGTGCCAGACATTTTACATTGATTCACTCGTTTTAAACATCCGAAGTGATTATTGGCATTATCACCATTTTGCTGACGACAAGACCGAAGCCCAGGGAAGTTAAGTGACTTGCCCAAGGTCACATAGCAAGTCAGTGGCACAGCCATAGAGGAACCCACAAAAGCGATGCACGTGTCACCTGCTGCATTCTCCATCTGAAGGAATACTGTCTCTGTGGGTTAGCCTGGGAACGCTTGGACACAGTCCAGGGGACCCAGGTATGGTCCCAGGACTGCTCTGTGCCCTTATCCATGTCTTTTGAAGGGGGGCGTGGGTGCACTTTCTGTGTGTTGCTTGGAGTCAGGCCCTTGGCTGTACGGGTAAGGTACTGGCGGGGGGGGGGGGGAGGGGGGAAGGCTCTTTCTGCCTGCCTGAAGGCAAATGCGCTGGCTACTTTTGCTGTTATAATGGCACCCATGGGGTTGTTCACACAAAGGTAGTGAAATCCACAAGTAAGAATTAGCCTAGAGAGACATCTAAATCGATGGGAAGTGAACCTGCTATGGTCTGTGTATGGGGGAGACATTGCATTTAGCTCTTCCACACCCTAAGAAATGAGCCTTCAAACTGGCCTAGAAACTTGGGTTTTTTCCCTGCCTCCTCCCCAAGAGCATCCTCTAGGGACTCCTTCCACTCCCCATTACCTCCATACCAGGAGGGGGATGTCCTGCGTGGGGCACAACTTCTGACTCCTTGCCGGTCTAGCCGACCTTGGCTATCAATAAATCGGCCTGCCAGACTTCAGAGGAGGAGGCCTCCGAGTGCCTGGCATACTTCCTGGGGCCATGAAGGTGCAACCCGGCCCCTCCCCGCACTCTCAGGGAAGGCCCTGGCGGGGCTGCTAGGTGGTATGTCCTCTCAAACCCCTCTCTTTTCCTTTCAGACGGTAGCAGACTGACCTCCTGTCACTGCCTGTCTTATCCCTTCCCAGTAGGTCCGACTGACAGGGAGCCCTCCCTGAGAGTGACAGGGCAGCGTACCCAACCGCCACCTATCCAAAAGAGCCAGCACGTACACCATTCCTAGTGAGGGTTGGCTACACCACCCCTTTTGTCCCCAGCTCTTTCTGACCAAATCAGAACGTTTAGGAAGGTCCTGACTTGCCCTTACTTCCAGACTTTCCAGAGCTTGTTTCTCCACCTCCTTGACATCTGATGCCCTCGGAGAGGAATTCTAGACCACAGCATCTTTCATCTGTTGAGCGCAGCGGTTGTTACCAGCACAGGTCCTGGGGCAATAATTTAAACTCCGCCCTACCCTATTTACTAGCTGTGTGACCCTGAGCAAGTTGCTGAACCTCTCTGTGCCTCTTCGGTGGTCTGTAAAGCAGGGATGGTAAGAATTACTATTTCACAGGTTTCATAAGGGTATTGCGAGGATTAAATGAGCCACTGTATGAAAATGCTTAGCACAGAGTAGGCAATCGATGTCAGTTACTATTACATGGCCTTGAAACTTCTTCCCGGAAAAGAATCCACCACTTTTCCCTCACCACCAGCTTTGCACCCCGGTACTTCGCGCAGGTACAGGCAGCTCAGTATTATGAGAACTTGTATCAGCCTTGGGGAGGGCGAGCTCGTCTTGCAGGGGTTTAAATATCCTCAAGCCTTTGTGCACCCCCTAATTCCTGCAGAAAAGGGAAAAGAAAGAAGAAAAGAAACACCAAGGCGCCCCCCCCCCCCCACCGCCTGGAAGGCTGAGGATGCACCAGGCTCCCCCGCGTCTCCCCATAGATGCATTTGCTGTTTCCGGCCCCGCCCCGGCCCCGCCACCCACGGGAGGTTCCCCTGCAGATGTTCAGACGCTTCAGAAACGGAAAACCAGGGCAAGCAGAGCTCGTTGAGTTCCCAGAGCGGCGCAGGCACGCGGCATCTCTCCCGACCGGCAGCGCCTTAAATACCGGAGGACTTGCCAAGGATGGAGCTGTTTTGTTGGGAGCTCGGGTTTCTCCCGCCGCGAGGCTGAGCGGTGGCGCAGCTGCTCCGAGGTCACGCCCGAGACACGTCCGCACACGCCCGGGCGGGGGGCTGGGGGGCTGGGGGGTTGGGGGGCTGGGGGGCGAGGGCCGGGGGACGCGGGGGCGCGCCGCGTCTCCGTCCCCAGCTCCGTTTCCCAATCAAGCAGCCGGGGAGCTGGCTTCCCTCTCCCCACCCAGACAGCATTTTTTTTTTTTTTTTTTTTTTTTTTGCAAAACAAAAGGAATGCAAAAGCAAAACAGAAAGACCCTACGTGAAGAGAAATGCTGCTTTTCAGCGCCAGTTGTGAGCTTTCTTTGTTTTTCAGTTGTTTTGGAATTCAGTCTGTACTGGATCAGAAGTTATTTTTCAATAGATGGCTGAAAGAGAAGAACCGAAATTTGCCCTAGGAAACCTAAATCCCTGTAACCTTGAAAAGTTAGTCTTCCTTTTGTATTACTTAAAATATTTGCGTGTGAATGCTTAGAGCCCTCTGCGTATGATAAAAATAGAGGCACCGTACAGTTTGACCACCCGTGTTTCCCTTGGATTGCATATTTTCCGTGGTAAACAAGAAAACACAGATTGGAAATCCATTCATTCCTTCACAAGAAGGCTTCAGTTGGGATCTGTTTGTGTTTTCAATCAGTGGAAGATTTGCAAGATTAATATATTTCAGGCAAAGAAACTTAAGGACATCTTTTATCCCCTCTGAAGCTATTTCTACAAGAAGGGCCAAGATTTTTTTTTTTTTTATGCACTTAATGATTATCATTACCACTTAATTTACTGAGCACATATTACCGCACAAGGTATATGCTTGACCTGTCACCTCGCCTGGGACAATACTGAGAAGTAGTTACTCTTAATTTCTATTTTACAGAGGAGAAGACAGGCTCAGGGAGAGCCCACAGTAGCTAATAAGTGATGAAAACTTTATGTGCCTTCCGCTCAGGTCTGAGAGCTGCAGAGCTGGGCTCCTTCCACCACCGAAAACCAGTTCGTGTTTAAAGAGTTCTAAGTCAATGGACGGTCAGGAACATGAAAGGGGGATCTGATCTTTTCTCTTCATTTTCAACATAACTTTTAGGAGGAGAGGCACACAGTGAAAGGCACTGATTTGGAGAACGGGTTACCATCTCGCCATCCAACCTTAATACGCCTCTGAGCCTCAGTCCCTCTCTCTAAAATTATCTCTAAAGTCCCATCTAGCTCGGACATCTGAAGATTTATCCTAAATTTAAAAGCTCGGACTCTTCAGCTTCCTACTGGACGTGGCGTGATATTAATCACTACTTTGCTAATTCCCTGGTGTCATTTACCTAACTGTGGTTCTCAACACTGGCTGCATGTTAGAATCTTCTGGAGGAGACTTTAAAAGGACAGATGCTCAGGCCACACCCCCAGAGATCCTGGTTTAATTGGCCTGAACCCTGGCCACGGGCATCGGTGTTTTTCCGAGACTCTCCAGGTGAACATGCAGCCAGGATTGACTATTGATCTAACCTAGTGAACTGCTTCAATTTCATCCATCCCGGTTGTACTTTTATAAATGTACTTGCTGTAACTGGAATTCCTTTTTATAAAATCCAATAACACTAGTGCTACCAGAGGCAAGCTGAAAACAGATGTGAACTTTTTACTTTATTTGTGTAATTTGCCTAAATAAGTGAAGGCATCTCACCGAAATTTCCAAATGCTCTAAGAGAGTGTGTGTGTGCATGTGCGCGGTTGCTGTTGTTGTCGAGATAATAGACGATTTTTTTTTTCTTCAGGGGTAAAGATAGAAGGGTGTTATACTAACCAGAAGGTTCTAGGTCAATCAGATCCAATAATTGATTGGCCAGGTGAAAGAAATTGCATGAAATATTCATTCATCCCAACGGTCATTTTTGCAAACAGCCTATTTTAGGCCTGGCCTAAGAGAGGGCCTGAGCTGGAGGTGGCAGAAGTCGGGAAGTCTGCATGCAAGGACAGCCTGGAGCCATTCGAATCCCGAAAGGTCCTAGGCTATTTTATGTACTCTTAGTCTCTCCATTTGCCATCGATTTCAGAGAGGCGAACTTCCCAAAGTGTTCCATCTAAATGTGATCCAATGACACAAACATAAGTCAAAAAAGATTTACTCTTCCTTTATGGAAAGATCTACTGGTTTTGTAATATACAGAAGAAATCTAGAGAGCTTGTTTCATTAAAAAAATAATGTGTTACAGTTTGTTCATTAAGCTTAACTTCTCTCTTGCTATTTCACATGAACCTACAAGACCCACCAGGCAACAACCACCTCTCTCACACACACACACACACAAATGGAAATGGAAATGTAGTCTTTTGATTTAATCTCTGGTGACACAATTCAGGTGGATGAAATACTAGTAGTTGGTGTTAGTTGATATTGTGGTCAGAACGGTGACTTCTCCAAACATCTATGGTGGGACTGACATTCAAACAGGAACATCAGGTGATTCTGTGGACCTTTGGCCTTTACCTATCACTTGTAAACAAACGCAACCATTCAAATGGACACAAGATTCTACTTAATGTAAAAATGCGTGAAATCGCCTTACGAGTTAAACTTCTGTGTTTCCCCCTCGGCAATAGAAAGATTAACATTTCTGTACAGGGAATGGTTTTGATCTTGCCTTCCAGCTACAGTATTTACATTCCAGTAAAGTTCATCTGGATCAGTTGGTAGTCACATGAATGAATGTGCAGCCCAAGATCATGTTCTTAAATAAAGTGATCATCCAAAGAATGGGGTGGTGGGGGGGTGCTTATCCTAATGATCTAAAGATGAAAATCCCAGAAGGAAGCAGAAATGTTCCCTAATGTAAATTTCTGTCATAAACTCTGGGTCAAAAAAAAAATTGTTTCAGCATTAGAACAAGGCAGGAACAAACTGATTAAAGCTTGCTTAGATGAGGAAACTGAGAAAACATCTTGTCAACCCAGATACATTGTCCTGTATAGATGAAAGATGGGTCTGTGCTTTAAAAAATTAAAATTTAAAAAAATCAGTCTAGGTAAGAGAAAGGGACTTTGAAGTATCAGGGAAGTTGTGACTTCTTGTGTGAACGACAGAGATCAGATCAGAATTACTGACCTTGAAAAAGAAGCTAATAGCACAGTTTCCAAAGGAGGCAATGATTTTTTTAATCTCTTTTACTTGTAATGGTATGTAGTCTAAGTCTGGGGACAGAAGCTGTCTAATTAAAAAAATGTGTTTTGTTTCTATAGAATCCAATAAACATTTATTGAGCCCTTACTTTGTACCAGGCACTGGGCTAAGCATAAAAATCCCAAGATGGGGGCGCCCGGGTGGCTCAGATGGTTAAGCGACTGCCTTCGGCTCAGGTCATGATCCTGGAGTCCCTGGATCGAGTCCCACATCGGGCTCCCTGCTCAGCAGGGAGCCTGCTTCTCCCTCTGACCCTCCCCCTCTCATGCTCGCTCTCTCTCTCATTCTCTCTCTCAAATAAATAAATAAAATCTTAAAAAAAAAAAAAAATCCCAAGATGAGTAAAACTCCATTCAGTTCCTCAAGACGCTCACCATCAGGTGACATTGCTTACAGCAGAAATTCATGTAAGGTGTTAGTATGACCATGGGTTCATAGCTGATAGATCTAGCTGTGCACATCTCAAGGCTTGGAGGAATGACTTGAACATGCCACCAGCTTTGATCACCAGTTTAATCCAACAGAAGTTCCCTGAGAGCCAGCCCTGGGCAGGAGCTCATGGAAACCATCATGGAGATGCAGAGATGAGTAAGTCAGGATCCTCGCCTTCCAGAGGCTCTCAACCAAGTTTCCGGATAAAAAGGAAAACTAGATGAGTAACTTTAATGATAACTCATTGCGGGCAGGTAAGGACTGCTTGCTAATTGGTTCTCCCCAAGGGAAACCAGACAGAGAAACTTCTGAAATGCTTTGGAAGAATAACGTTATAAAGGCACAATAGGTTAAAAGACTGGAATGACAAATTAGCCTTGCCAGCCACTTAGTTAATGGTCTTCCTTCAGCACATCGGGCTAAGAAGTAGATCTTAACTGGTAGCTTCTCTGTGCCTGTCACAGACATTTAACTCTCTTCAGAGAAAGAAGTTTTAGGAGCCATCAATTTGTAATTTAATGGGCTTTTCAGGGAAAGCAAAGTACTGGTACAATGGAATTCAACAAGCCACCTCCAGACAAGAGTTGAAGCAAAAAGTATCACTGAAGGAAATGTCACATCATGGCAGCTGTGGATGTGGCTCCTTGCAGCCCTTCCCTCCCCTTCCCCAACCTTCTGGGCCTGGATGGCTGTACCTGCATCTCAATTCTCCAGGCCCCTGGGCTGTCTCCCTGGATCTGATATCCCAGCCAGTACAGTTTGGAGCTGTTCTCTAGTGGGGTCATGACCTTCCCAAGTAGTCTGTGAGACCCTGACACTAGAGATCACATCCCCTCTCCCCTCCCCCACCTCCCTGCTCCTGTCTTAGGGCTTGTGTATGAGATGGCAGAACATGGCCTGACAGGGGAAGGGGAAGCCTTATACTTGAACTAGAAGACCTGGAGACCATGCCCAGTACAACCACTGACTGGCTATTGACTCTAGAAAAGTAACTTTTTCTGTCTAGACTTTAGTGTCCCATCTATAAAGTGAAGAGGATAGGGGCGCCTGGGTGGCTCAGTTGGTTGAGCGTCTGTCTTCGGCTCAGGTCATGATCCCAGGATCCTGAGATCAAGCCCCACATCGGGCTTCCTGCTCAGCGGAGAGCCTGCTTCTCCCTCTCCCTCTGCCTGCCTCTCTGCCTACCTGTACTCTCTCTCTATCTCTCTGTCAAATAAATAAATAAAATATTTAAAAAAAAAAAAAGTGAAGAGGATGGACCATACATTCGTTGAGGCCTGCCCCTAATACTCTACGATCATGTGTTTTCTAGCAAATGCCAAATCTCTCTCTCTACCCCCCCAACACACACGCACACTCACACACCACCTCCCACCTCACTTTTCATTTCTTTTTTTTAAAGATTTTATTTACTTGATGGGGCACCTGGATGGCTCAGTTGGTTGGGTGTCTGCCTTTGGCTCAGGTCATGATCCCAGTGTGGAGCCCCACGTCGGGCTGCCTGCTCAGTGGGAGCCTGCTTCTCCTTCTCCTCCCCACTTGTGCTCTCTCTCACTATCTCTGTCTTTGTCTCCGTCTCTCTCTCTCTCAAATGAATAAGTAAAATCTTTTTTAAAAAGATTTATTCATTTGAGAGAGAGATTGCACACACAAGCGGGGGTGGGGGGCACGGGTAAGGGGCAGAGGGAGAGAGAGAAGCAGACTCCCTGCTGAGCAGGGAGCCCTGCGGGGCTCCATCCCAGGACCCTGAGATCACGACCTGAGCCAAAGTCAGACGCTTAACGACTGAGCCACCCAGGCGCCCCCACTTTTCATTTCTTAAATAAGACAAACACACAACCTCAGATACACAAACCTCAAATTACGGCCATTAGGCCTCCCCAGATGACTGCTCTGAAGACTGGCATTTTATCCTAACAACATCAACATGACATTGACCCCAACTCCCACTGAATACAAAACACATGTGGCCCAATTCTTCACAGAACAGCTTCACGTACGACCCGCATACAGAACGGTGCGTTTCTACAATAACCTGCCACTGCTGGGCCCGGTTCCCAGAAGCAGGCTCTCCAGTCCTCTCAGCACCTAGTGAAGCCAGCCGTCCCCTCCCTTGGGTGCCACACGCACAGCTGCAGATGCGAGTGGGAGGCAGGAAGGGAGTGGCTGAAGTTCAAGAAGAAGAGCAAGGGGGAGAGATGAGAAAAGAGGAGGGCGAGGGGGAGGAGGGGCTGCATTCCTGACAGCAGGGAAAATCCGCCAGCATTAATCTGCCCCCAGCTTCCAGCCCTCAGCTTCCAGTGCCTCACACCTCCCAGGAGTTAGAGCCGTGGGTTAGTCTCCTGAGCCTCTGCCACCGCCCTGCCCTCTCCTGCTATCTCCCCTTTTAGGTGGCCCTAAAAAGAATGTCCCTTGCAATCTCTCTCCAGCTGTTTGATCTTTTTAAGTATCTCTCACTTGTCCGTGGCATATGCTCCAACCAAAAAATAGATCTTGGGCATTCAGGATGGAAAAGGATATTAAATGGCAAAAGCCAGCCTCGTGCCAAGGGTGTGGGCAGCCCCTAGATATCTCTGATGACCAGATGTCCTGGATTTGCTAGGATGGTCTTAATTTAAAACATTCTGGTCTCTTGTCCCCAGAAGTGGCTTCACACTTGTCCGACCATGTGTCCTTGTTTGGGGTTTGGAAAATATAGTTACCACGTGGATACCTGATATCCAAGTGTCAAACAGACCCAGTGTTGGCGTCATGGGGGTGGAAAGAGGACAGATATTGGAGCCAGATGGATCTTGGGTCAACCAGCTCTGCCACTTACTCTCTGTGAGACTCAAGGCAGCTTTTATTCTTTCTAAGCCTCAGTTTCTTCGTCTAGAAAATGATGAGTTTCCCTAGAAGTCAGAGCCATGGATTTTGACTTATCAGATAAACCCGGCTCACAGACACTTAATATCTTCCAGATGTTTCTGTCTGTCCTGTCATGTTGTTTGGATTTTGGTCAGATCTAGTGTGCTACTATTTAAAGCATTGACCGAAATGTACAGTTCAGGGTGCCATCTCGAACGGCTATGATAACAGCCACCGAAATAGCCCAACACATATACAACGCCCGTCTTTCTTCCTGCCCATCATTCCAGATTCTCCTCACCCCTCAAGATGGGTTCAAATCCACTCCCCACGGCTGCCGACAGGTTCCTGTAGGCTGCTCCTGCCCCAGCCAGGTGGGGGGCATCCACATCACTGCTGCAGGCTCCAGCTGATTTTGCCTCTGCTCTCTCCTCCCTCTGGTCACCAGTCTCCAGCCCAGCAAGTGGACCCTGCCTTGAGCCCTTCTCCCCACCTGGTGCTCTGAAGCCGAGGTAGACAATGGAAGGTGGGTCCACTACGGAGCCAGCCAAGCACCATATCTAAGCTGGCATCCCACTAACCTGCTATTGGTCTTAGTCTGGTCCCTTGGCCTTTCTCAGCCTCAGTGTCCTCATGTGACAACTAGGGTGAGGTTTCCCATAACTTTTCCCTGTGAGAAGCTTTTAAAGCCTCTTGTGGCCATGTCATTTCACACGCGTTTAGTCCTCCATCCCCACACCTTTTTCAGCTCCTATTTCCAGGCACGCCGTGCATAAACTCAGCCTTCAAAATTCTCCATCATCTGGCCATACCCCAAGCTTCTCAAACTTACTTCCCACCTGGCACATGCTTTTGGTACCAGCCATGTTAGGTTCCTCACCGCGCACTCAGCCCTGTCCCTGCACCTGTGCCCACGCTCTTCCCTTCACCAGGCATGCCTTCTGCCCGCCTATCCAAAGAGGTCTCTTTCCAGACTGAGTCACCCTTACCCCACTGCTATGAACTGAAGTCTGTCCCCCCAAAATTCATATGTTGACACCCTGACTCCCCCAGTGTGAAGTGCCTTTAGAGACAGGCCTTTTCAGGAAGTAGTTAAGGTTAAATGAGATTATAACGGTACTACTCGAATCTGATAGCATTAGTGCCCTTATAAGTAAAGACACTTGAGAGCTGTCTCTCTCTCCCTCTCTTTCGCTCTCTCCCCCACCTCGGCCACATGAGGACACAGTGAGAAAGTAGCGGCTATAAGCCAAGAAGAGAGCTCACACCAAAAAACAAATGAACCATGACCTTGATCTTGGACTTCCCAGCCTCCAGAAGGAACTGTGAGAAAATGAGCCTCTGTTGTTTAAGCCATCCGTCTATGGTATTTTGTTACGGCAGCCCCAGCTGACTAATAATTCCCACCGTCACTGCTCTCTCCTTCCTCCGAGCCTTGTGTCCCTTGTCACCTGCCCCTCACATGCTAGCACTAAATGAGTGACACTCTATCCTGCTGACTCCCTAATTTTCCCTATGTGTGCCCATTTTGCTCCTCCAATACGGAAAAAAAAAAAAAAAGCTCTTTGCAGGGAAGATTGTATCACCCAAAGGCCCCACACAAAGCATTGCACACAGCAGATGCTCAAGACATGCTTAGCTGGTAAAAAGTCATGCACTGTTGGAGAAGGAGCAGCAATCCTGGAGGGACAGAAGTCTCGTAGGCCATGGGTGCCTTCAGAGGCACAGACTTACCACCCCCAGACATTTGCTTCTCTACGTCCAATCTTGGCTTTGCCACCACGGCCCACAGGAGGGCACTGGGAAGGGGCAAGCGCACAAAAGATGGTTCACGCTAATGAAACAGGGAATTTCCCCAACCAGCAGGCTAGCTGCCAAAGAGACAGGTGTATTCATATTGAGTAGCCACCGAAAATACTTGTCATTTATGTGCATATTTTATATGCATACTGAAAAGCATCCATGCACTAAATATTTCAGCAATTTCATATATATGTTATAATTATATATATGTGTGTGTGTATATATATACATACATTATAAAGCATCTGCATTGTGCTAACCACTCACTACACAAGTCACTTCAGACCCAATACCAGTTGAGCTTATCTCCATGTTATAAGTGAGAAAATTGAGACTTAAAGAGGGTAAGTAACTTGCCCAAAGTCGCACACTTGGTGAGTGAGACTGTGAGCCAGTGATAGATTGCATTTGAAAAGCATTAATTTGCTAGTTGATTCAGCCAACAAACAGAGCAGATATCATAAGCAAAACCCCCAAACTACTGTTTGTGGGGATATAGAAAGGACGGCAACATAGTCTCTACCCTTAAGAAATTGTAGAAGGGAGGGGCGCCTGGGTGGCTCAGTCGTTAAGCGTCTGCCTTCCGCTCAGGTCATGATCCAGGGGTCCCGGGATCGAGCCCCACATCAGGCTCCCTGCTCCGCGGGAAGCCTGCTTCTCCCTCTCCCACTCCCCCTGCTTGTGTTCCCTCTCTCGCTGTGTCTCTCTCTGTCAAATAAATAAGTAAAATCTTAAAAAAAAAAAAAAAGAAAGAAAGAAAGAAATTGTAGAAGGGAGGAGAAGATCACGAGCTCTAAGCGATACAACGGCCTTAGAAGGACCAGGAATCAAGTGTTTCAGGAGTTCCAGGAGAGGGGAGAGGGATTGCACCCCGGCCTCAGGATGGGACATTGAAGGACAAGCAAAAGCGAGGTGCAGACATGGGAAGATGCCCATCCAGTGCAGAGATGCAGTCGGGGGGCTCACTAACCAGGATCATAGGCCTGTAGGGTGAGGCACCCCAAGGCACACAGGCCGAGGTCACAGGAAGAGGACCTCTGGTAGCAGGAGGCTGAGCTGAGGCCAAGCTGCTGGAGTCCCAGGATGTCTGGTTTACCCCCATCCCCATGTGCCTCACTCCCAACTTCTCTAGTTAAGGCAGGACTCAATGAGGGGCACCAGGCTGCTGAGAAGGAGCATGATGCCTTGGGGGGGGCACCAGGGTGTGGCAGAAGGGGCACTAGGCCTTTAGAAGTCACTCTGGGGCTACCCAGCAGGCTGGCCTTGGATAAGTCCCCCAACATGGTTGGGCTTAGAAGGCCTCGGTCCGGGGGATTATTGAGGCCCACCTGATTCCCACTTAAACCAGGCACTGGGCTGGAGTTGTGGGTCCCTTAGAAAGTGAAGGCCCCCCAGATCACCTGCCTAGCCCTGGAGGAAGCTGTTTTTTACTTGGGGGAAGTAGGCACAGTGGGGCCTCCGGCTCAGAGATTGCAGGTCATTGGGCCCAACCTCAGGGTGCCCGGTGGGGGACCAGGAAGGTGTGCCCGTCTGACACCAGCGGTGGGGTGGGTCCTCCCCACCCCCCTCCAGCCACAGCCGCCCCGCCTGCTCCCCAGGCCCTTCTCTGAGTGGGGTCTGCGCCTAGAAGGCTGCTCCATCCACCATGGCTAGCCTGGTGGAGCCCACGGAGACTAGATGGGTCCGCCGCTGTGGGAGAGGGCCCTCCCGGGGCCCCGAGGCCGTCCGCTGGGAAACGCGCCGGGCCTGGGCGGCGGGCGGCTCCTGTTTCCCGCTCGGGCGGGCGCGGGGCAGCTGCTGGGAGGTGAGCAGAGCAGCGTTTTCCCACAGTCTGGGGCGGTGACACATGGCGCTCACACATTCCACAGCCGCCGCCGCGCCAGGCCTGGCCGAGAGTCAAGGCAGCGCCGAGCGGCCGCCCGCAGGTTCTGCCTCCCGCCCGCCGCTCCGCCTTCTCCAGGGCTGCTGGCGTCCGGACCCACCGCGCGGGCACTGTGCAAGCCGGGCATGGCAAACCTTGATGCTGAAGGCCCGCGGGACAGCGACCCGGAGAAGTGATGGAAGGAAAGAAGGCCAAAGGGAGCTCCTCCTGGCATGCACACGAGCTGACTCCCACTTTCTCAGGCCATTCTCTGGAAAAGACCGAGAGGAAAAGGAGAGTGGGTTATTTGCACCCTGGGGTCAGCCCGGGAGTGGGGGGTGGGGCGGGGGGGGAGGGGTTGTACTGGACTCAGGGAGGCGGGGCTCGCTGGAGGCAGCACTGTTCTTGCCTCCAGATTCAGGTGGGAACTGCCAAAGGCATGTGGGGTGGGGGACACTATCATGTCCTTCCTCTACCCCTGAGTCTGTAACGTGGGGGCTGCCAATCTCTGCTCAGAATCCTCTCCCACAAGTCCCTGTTTATTGATGGACTGTGGAAGCCTTGATCAGCCCACTCCGGCGACCATTTGAGAGATGCAAAAACAGACAAGTAGAACACACCTCAAAAATGGGCCCTCAGAATCTGGAGTGGACATTCATTTCTTTGGGATGGTGGGCATTCCTGTATTCTGCTTCACTTGGGCGTCTGTGTGGACTCCCCATGACCCCTCTAATTCCCTCAGCTCCAGAAATGTATCTAACTGCCCAGGTCAGATATGGCCCTGAAGCTGGAGATCCCAGGGAGCTTTGCAGCTCACAGAACTCCACAGAGTAAGGAAGCCACCAAGCATTCTCCATATTCTTCAGAGGGGCTGCCCATATCCTAGGGGACAGGAACTGTTCTGGAAACTTCACTATTTCCAGAGCTGTCTTATGTACATTGCCTTCAATTCCAACAACAACCCAGTGAGACTGGTGCTGTTATTACCCCCGGTTTATACCTAAAGAAACAGGGATTTAAGAGCTGAAGTCACTTGCCTGAGGTCACGTAGCTGTAAATGTGCTTGACCCCAGGTTTGTCTAACCACCAGCCCAGTGCTTTGTTAAAAGGGTCTCAAAGTTTAGATGCAGGACAGATTAGATTCCATGCACACACCTGCTCCGGCCACCTCCCCATACCACACACAAGAACACAGAGCTGCCCAGCCTTAACCTTTTCCCAGAAGAATCGCACTTGATCCTCGGTGACTCCTCACTGAGGATTCTCAATGGCTCTACCTTTGATAGAACCTGATAGAGCTTTTCAAACTCGCTTTTGTTCTGTGACATAAACTACCCCCAATATATTCTTGACCATTACAACGTAACCGAAGGACAAAGAGGTCAACCATGAAGACTCACAAGGTCCCGAGTTCATTCAAGTTAATTCACTCCATCAGTTAGCATTCCCTGTGAGCCTGCTCTGGGCCGCCTCCCAGCAGGGTGCTGAGAGGGAGATGAGAGAAGGGTCGAGGAGCAGAAGAGAAGGAGGAAGGGAAGGTGCAAACGAGAGTACAATCCAGAAGACCTGCAATCCCCACTTGGGGCTCCCCATCAGGTAAGTTGGAAAGACCCAGAAAGAGACAGTTACACTGTAGCATGATCAAAGAGGTATGAACTAAGTGGGGGTACAGTGTCCAGAAATGCTGCTAGTTGAAATCCAGAAAGGGCGCCCTATTTATGACAGATGACAAATGAGGGGTTCCCCAGACAGAGGCAACGGGGTAGGCCACTCCAGGCAGAGGACGCACAACGGACGGGATAGCTCAGAGAGCACACAACAAATATGAGCCATAAATAAAACACACTGATAGACTGTATAATATCAAAATTGTAAATGTCTGCTCATAAAAAAAAAAAAATTATACCCTGAAGAAAATAAACAGGCAAACCACAGACCAGGAGCAAATATTCTCAGAACATAAATCTGACAAAGGGTTTACATGCAGAATATAAAAGGAACTCCTGCCCCTCAATAATAAAAAGACAAACAACCCAACTTTTTTACATGACCAAAGGCTAAACAGACCATTATGAAAGACACACAAATGACCACAATAAACACGTGTGAAAGCCCTCAACATCAGCAGTCACCAGGAAAATGAAAATTAAAACTACAGTGAGATACCCCCGCACACCTACCAGAAGGGCTTAGAGTAAAAACTGACAACAGCAGATGTTGGAGAGGATGTGGAGCAATTGGAACCCTCATACATCACTGGTAGAAATAGTAAGTGGTACAGCCGCTTTGAAAAAGTTTCTTAAAAATTTAAACATACAGCCACCCAATGGTATACTGGTAAGCGTTTGATGCTTCTGGGCTCCCCAGAAGAAAAGCAAGCCTGATTTGTGGCATTTGCTGATCTCCCTGGTAGAAATACTCCCACGAGGGCCGATTTCGAGCTGCCAACATGGCATGAGTGAAAGCAGCGTTGGGAAGAAATGAGCCCTTGCTAGCCAGCTCCAGTCCCCTCCAGCAAACCATCACACCCACCCCGTGACCCACTAGTTCTGCTGGCAGGTATTCACCTAAAAGCAATGAAAATATGTCTCCAAAAAGTCTCATACATGAATGGCTGCGGCAGCTTTTTTCACTATAAGCTAGAATTGGAAAGAACCCAGAGGCCCATCACCAGAGAACAGATCAAATAAGCTGCACTGTATTCATACAACGGAATACTACTGATGGATAAAAATGATCTCCTGAGACACGCAACCACATGGATGAATCTCGAAAATACAACGTTGTGTAAAAGAAGACAGACATGAGAACAACATCCGGTATGATTGCATTTATGTGAAACTCCGGAATAGTCAAAACTGAACAATGCCCACAGAAGTCAAATCACCGTTGCTGGGGGAGGCAGGGATTAACTAGGAAGGACCCCGAGCCAACTTTCTGGGGTGACAGAAATGTACTGGGCCTTGACATGCATGGGTCAGAACAGAACATTTAGGATCTGAGCACTGTACTGTTTGTAGATTATAAGAAAAGGAAAAGTCACCACCGCTGAAAAGCCTGGATTTCCTTCACTTGAACGCCCAAGGTATCTTAGGGGCAGAGGACCACAGCCCAGCAAGGGGGCCCCCAGAAGCAGCTGGCTCAGCACATGGGCCTCAGGGAGTAAATCGTGTTTCTCTTATTTTCTTTTAGCAAAACCAACAAAGCATTATTTGCTTTGCCTCCCACTGTGGTTACTAGGTCCCCTAGCCAGGGCAGAGTATGTGCTGGGCAGCCGCAAGGCACTGAGGTCAGCCGGCCTAGTCATCCCCACTGCCTGGCTCATCTTTCCTCCCGCCCCCACTCTCCTTCCCCCACTTTTGAAGAATCCATTTAGGGAACTTGAATGTCACTTTGCCTCCCAACTGTCTCCACTCCTTTTTATTTTCCTCTAACACTCCCTGCCTCCCTTCCATACCCTTCTATCCTTCTTCCACTTAAACCCGGTTACAGAGATAGATGCTAATTATTTGACAGCTCAAGGCAGTCAGGAAGCCATGTCTCCAAGAGTTCTACAATAACTGAAGCACAGAAATTGCTAAGGAACTTGTGTGTGGAGTTTGGAACATCGTTCTGCCACCGCTTAACTTGCTGTGTGATCTTGGGGACATTACTCAAACTCTCTGGTCTCCAGTTTCTTATTTGCAAGATAGGGGACTCAGTTCCTCCCCCAGTGGGTTACAGCGATAAAATGAGATGATTTGTGAAAGAGTCAGCATGTTTGGGGGGCTTAAAGTCTAGGGTTTGTTTCTCTTCTCATATTTCACTATAATCAATCCTTACTATAAACATTTTAATGATACCGTTGGAAAGAGACTGCACAACTCTCCCGAGTCACGCACCTAAAGAGGAGCGGAGACGGATTCCAGCCCAGGTGTCCACTTGTCTTCTCGTCCTCCGCGCCCAGGGCGCAACCGTCTGGCTCAGTGCACAGCAGTGGACTCCTCCCACTTGACCTTCCATTTCTGCAGTTCCAGAAAAATAGCCTAAGAGGGCCAGGTGCAGGAAGGTAGAAAGGCTCTTGTCTCACACAAAAACAGTACAATCCCTTTCACACCCTCCTACCTCCCAGTCCTTAATGAGTCTCTTAGGAACGTAAAGTCTCCTTGACTTTTCAAAGTTGTATAAAGAGTTACTTGTAGGACTCTTAGAGACCAAACGTGAAGCACTTGTAAAGCTTCACGCAATATGCAGGGTTTCCTTTTGCCTTTCCATATTTTATTCACACCCTTTCCCGTAACAGAACTTGCCCAGTTAATGTCTAGGGACTCCCCACCCCTCTCGCCTTCTTCACTTCCTTCTCTCCCGCTCCCTCTACTGTAAAACTAGCTGGTTCCAAAGTCTCCTTAATTGCCTTGATGCCCAAAGTTAATGTTTCTTCAATCTTCTTTCTTACGTGACCTTCTTTCTTGACTAGTCATTGTGTTCCCAGACAAGCACAGTACTTCCCTATCTCGGGGCCTTTGCTCACATGCTGCTTTCTTTACACTTTGCCCATCCTTCAAAACTCAGTTCAAGCGCCAACTCCTCCATGAAGCCTTCTCTGAGGTCTCCAGCTGGAAGGGGTGTCTCCCATCATCCAAACCCCACAACACTTTTCCAGGCCTCCTTGTTATGGCGCTCATCCCCGTGTCTCATGTAGTGTATGGGTGAGTGAGAGGGACAGACAGGCAGACTGGTGAGTTGATGGGTAGATGGATAAATGGATAAATGGATATATGGATGGATGGATAGATGGATGGATGGATGGATGCAGGCATGCATGGATGCATCAGTGGATGAATGCATATGGATGGATGCATGAGATATACATGAATTTTTGCATGGATAGACGTATAGCAGGCCAGCAGCATTTCCCAGAGCTATGAGACATCTCATATCTGGGCGTCTGCATCATGTTAATATATTTACCTGTTCAGTGGTCATTCAGCAGCTTCTATGTCTTGTCTCTCTGTCTACGATGTATTTCTGATCTCAGGAAAACACATTGGGCATATTTAATTCAGGCTGAATCCCAGGGCCTGTGCAGTCGATATTTACAGATGACAAAGAGCCAGATATATTTTAATCTGTCCCTAAGCTGAAGCCTTATGAGTTTTTACTGGCATTCTAGAGTAGATGTCAATATATTTCTTGTTTCTGCTCTTTGGGTCCCAGCAGAACCTTTGGGTCCCAGGTCAACCAGTCCAACTGCTCATTTTTCAGATGAGGAAACAAAGGTCTGCAGAGAGAACGTGGCTATAGCACAAGATCACATGTGAAGTGAGACTAAAACTCTGCCTTGACTTCTGGCCTCTCACTCGGTCCTTTATACTTTAAAAGTTAGAGCCAGTGGACTGGCTTATCTCTTTTAGGTATGTTTCAAACCTTGATGAAAAGCAGGAAGGTTTAGAAAGAAAATCCAAGACTTCTCTGAAGGAACATAAGCTTTCTCTCACTATAGATTCTATGTTTAACATTAGACTCGGGGCCTTCACTTTCCAAGGGGTCATTTGTATGATGAAAAGAAAAATGCTATGCCCCTGACTCCTTCCTGAGAGCCGTGGAGGACTCCAGAGTCATATTTACACAGTAAGCTCCCCTGACAAGGAAAAAGAAGGTTTGGAGACCTGCATGCTGTAGCCTCCGACTTTTCTTAGTAAAAAAATCTGACATCCGGTAGGACATGGCAGCATTTTGAAGAACTCTTGTTACCAGACCAAGAATTAACCATTTCTCTGCTCTGGCAATATAATCCCTTTTCGTAGGTTTTTCCGAAGATCAAAATACCCAGGTAAGCCTCTGTACACTCCTAATTTCTCTTGAGTTATCCAGAGAAGGCTCTGGCTTCCCTAATCCCCCAAATACAAGTCAACAACACTTTCCAGGAACTTCTAAAACTTCGATCCAAAGTTTTCAGAAACACTGTCGTTTCTATTTTTGTATTATAATATCATTTCTTGGTGACCATGGTTCAAAACCTCAGCTCCCCTCCTTTAAAAAATTAGCTGCCCCTAGACTCTGCATGAAAAGCAAAGAGCACAACTTACGTGTTCATCGTAAATATAGCCAGTGACGATGCGTGGGCAGGAACATTTTTCTTTCCTTGCCATTCTCCCCTGGAAAGCCCAAAGATAAATAGGAAGAAAGTGGGAGAGTAGCCAGAGAATGGGGGCCTCAGGGGCGGGTGTCTCTGCAAGAAGCTGACCTCCTCAAGCGCGCAAGCAGCAATTATGACTGGTCAGCCAACCCGAAACGCGTCCTGCTTTTATGAATTTTCAATCAATACCCCAAGTGCCAGAAGTTTCTTTTCAAATTAAAAAAAAAAAAAAAGTGAGGAAGGAAGAAAGGAAGAAGTCCAAAGAGTGGACAAAACCCAGGCGCCGTGGCCCCCCACTCCGGCTGGGGAAGCGGCGACAATGGGGAGAAATCAATGCGCAGAAGCCCAAGGCAGCTTTCAGACTCCTCTTGACCTTGTCACTTCCTGGGTAATTAAGAGGCACTACAGTTCCGTGTCACTGTTAGGGACTGAATGTATATCGATAGATAGATATATATGTTCTTAAAAGGTTCTTTTTCTACAGCCTCGGTCAGGATCCTGCCAAAGAAAAGGGGGAAAAGAAAGGCGTTCTGTCGAGAGTGCACTGAAAGGAAACATGAAAGGAGAAACCTAAATTTTTCAGCACAGTCTCTCCTGACGTGGGAAAATGGCGCAGACAAGAATAGATGGCTTGTTCGCTGCTGTTTTTCTCCTTCCTTCCCTTGACGGATTATCTCTGGGAATGTGGCGTAGGCAGCAGGGTACGGCCCCTGCTCTGTGTTCCTTCAGATCCCTTAAGGGCAGTCATGCCAACCCCAAGCTCTCCAAGACGGACTGCGTCACTGCTCCACGGGGCCCAAAAGGAGCCGCTTCCCTTCTGCGGGCCTCAGTTTCCACACAGGAGAGAAATCGGACTAAACCCTCTCTGCAGCTTTCTCCAGGGCTGATGTTTACTGAGGCCATGAGAAACGGTTGCTGCCTGCTGACCCTGCCGAGGAGACAGAGGGACACAGGACTCTGGGACAGCAGGAACGGGCCTCCCCACACGTGGGTGTCAAACGCTGGCTCCCGAGGCCGCTCAAACCCTGAGGGAGCCCTGGGGCCAGGACTGTGTGAGAGGGTTGGCCCAACCCACTGGAGAGCAAAGCTCTGAACCCACGTTGCCCGCTCTGACTCTGGGGGTTCTTCGGCGAGTCTGTATTCTTCCCCGGGGGCTCTGGTCTGGGGGGCCCCACCGAGAGGGCTGATGGACGTCTGCTTTGTCGATGGCTGCAGGTGGCCTCCCCACCTGAGCTCCCGGGGCCCTCAGCACTCACTGCCTATCCCGGCATCCCTCTCAGCTCCGAGCCCAGCACCAGCATGTAGGAGGTGCTCGGTGGATGCTTAGTAAGCCAACATCTGAATTTAAAGACACAAAGGGAAGCAGGAAGCTTGTCGGTGTTGGATGTGCCAATGAATCACCTCCGTGCAAAACTGAGGTTTTTATTTCAGCAAAACTAGTCACTTCACTAAGTTCTGGGTAACTGGTTTTTTTGGTTTTTTTAAAGATTTTATTTATTTATTTGAGAGAGAGAGAATGAGAGAGAGCACATGAGAGGGGATAGGGTCAGAGGGAGAAGCAGACTCCCCGCTGAGCAGGGAGCCCGATGCGGGACTCGATCCCGGGACTCCAGGATCATGACCTGAGCCGAAGGCAGTCGCTTAACCGACTGAGCCACCCAGGCGCCCCTGGGTAACTGGTTTTATGCCTGGAGGACAAGATTCTGTTTCTACCCTCGTTCTGGGCCCACTACTAACCCAGTGACCAGGTGTGCGAGCCAGTAAAGTCAGAGGGATGTTACTGGTGAATGATGGTACCCACTGAGGTTTTCCTCGTTGGTCTGCCAGCTCTGTCCCTTGGCACAGGGGCTTGTGTACACAGGGACTGCCCTGGGAGACCTGTCCGTGTGGGCCGCTCCTGCCCTGCGGTGAACGCCATTGCACGCTGTCCCCGGCGACGTCACATAAGCATGGGATCCCTGCAGGCCGCAAAGTACAGTGGGAAATGCGTTGGCTGTCACGCCAAAGATGTCCTTTTTTTGCTCCTGGGATGTCAGAAGTATAAACATAGTAGCGAATGTGGAAGGGATTTACACTCGTCTGGAGGAAAAGCACAATAACATGGACTAGCGTAACAGTATGTTTATAACTCAGATGAAGCTTGTCTTGATGTTCTCTCCCACTCATCGGATAGGTGCTGCGTTTTAAAGCATTCCGGCCGAAATGAAGAAAAGCTGGCTCCCAGACAACCCGGCTTCCTTTGCAACCCCTCCCGAGGGGAGGCGCCAGTCTGTGGGATCCAGCCTGAGCAAGGGGAGCCTCTCCCCGGGGACAAAAAGACCATTATTACGTTGGGATCTTGGCTACATTTTCTTCTGGCCAGCTTAAAGCCCTCTGCATTTGTTCTGACAGAGGCTTGAGGGGCAAGAGGGACAGTATTACCAGGCCAGGGGGAAACTGGGCACAGAAAAGCAAAGCTGTTCGCGCTGGTGAAATGAGTAACAGCGGATGCGGGGCTGCACCTGCAAGGAATTAGCATCCACACTAGCAACTTGAGTCCCTCAGAAAAGTAGTCGAGGGGCACCTGGGTGGCTCAGCTGGTGAAGCTGCTGATTCTGGATTTCGGCTCCGGTCGGGAGATCAAGCCCCGCATTGGGCTCCGCATTCAGCACACAGCCTGCTGGAGATTCTCTCTCTCCCTCTCCCTCTCCCTCTGCCCCTCCCCCTGCTTGTTCTTTCTCTCTCTCTCAAAATAAAAATAAATAAAATCTTAAAAAAAAAAAAAAAGTATCTGAGAAGAGACCAAAGAGAGAGGTCATTTAAGAAGAAAGTTAGAAAGGGGCGCCTGGGTTAAGCGTCTGCCTTCGGCTCAGGTCATGATCTCAGGGTCCTGGGATCGAGCCCCGCGTCTGGCTCCTTGCTCAGGGGGGAGTCTGTTTGTCCCTCACCGTCCTACTGTTCTCCCAGCTTGTGCTCCCTTGCTCTTTCTGTCAAATAAATAAATAAAATCTTATAAAAAAAAAAAAGGAAGAAAGTTAGAAAGAGAAGACAAGACGTAGCTAACGCTTTAAAAATAAAACACTAAAAACTAGTGGCTAAAAAGCAACTTTCTCTACCAAAGCTATCCAATGGAACATTCAGGGACAATGGAACCGTTCTATTCTGTACTGACCCATGTGGTAGCAACTCACCACATGTACCAAGCACATGAAATGTGGACAATGGGACTGGAAAAACTGCATTTTAAATTGCATTGTATTTAATTAACTTAAACAAATTTGAGTAGCCCTATGTGTCTGGTAGCTACCATTTGGACAGCACAGTTCTATACTCACGTGCATCATCCAAAAACATTACAAGACTTCAAGTATTTGGGGACTTGTAAAATCGTAAAGGCCTGAATAAGACAATAAATGAACGAACAGGAGGAAGAGGCGTCTTAGCTCTCACTTGGCTAAGAAGCTAAGAAGGACGACATTTTCAAGTCCATTCGGGACCTAGCCAGAGTCAGTCACGGAGCCCGCCCCGAGCCAGCCGGGGCTGGCATGCCCGCTCCAGGATGCCTCTTCTCCCTCCTGTGGCCCCTGGCACTCCCTGACCCCTGCCCATCCCGGGCCATCCTGGTGCTGATGACAAGATGCAGGTTGTCTGGGTGACTATAAACTCCTGGAGCACAAGGACTGGGTCTCCCCCACCACTGAAACCCTCCCTCCTGCTAGCTCCCAGTTCCATGCTTGTCACACAGCTCGTACCCCAAAGAGGGTCGTTTTGAACAGAATTCTAAGTATTTATTTCAGAGGTTGTTATGATTACAAGATAGACTGTGGACTGAATGTTTGTGTCACCCCCACCCCGAATTCATACGTGGAACCTCTAATCCCTAATGTGATGGTATTTGAGGGTGGGGTTTTTGAGAGGTAATTAGGTTTCAATGAGGTCATGAGGGTGGAGCCCCCCATGGTGGGATTAGTGCCCTTATAAGGAAGACACCTCTCTCTGCCACGCGAGGACACAACAAGACGGCAGTAGCCTTCAGACCTGGAGGAGGGTTCCCAACAAACACCCATACGCTGGCACCTTGATCTTGGACTTCCCAGCCTTACCGTGAGGCACAAATAAATGTTCATGGGTTAAGCCACTGGGTCTACGGTGTTTTGTTCTAGCAGCCCAAGCGGACTAAGACAGGGTTTTTGGGAAAAGCAGCTTTTGACATCAGCTATTTCACATGCACTCAGCAAAAATAAAAACAAAACCAACCCGGCCAAATAAGTCATTACCAGGCACCTTCCATGGGGACTATGAAGCCAAAAAAGAGCCATGCCCTGCTCTGAAAAGGACCCAGTCCAATAAGAGAAATGACCAGGAGCAATTGTGATCCCAAACATAAAGTCACTGGTTTCATTTGAGTGATGCAGACGGAGCCTTTGGGGACGAACGGGGAAAGAGGGATAGATTACTGCTAAGATGGGGGTTGGGGGCAGAAGGGGACAGCTTCCTGGAGAAAGTGGCATCTGGGCCAGGTCTAGAGGGATACCGTGGATGTGCTTGTGCAGATGGGAGCAAAGAACAGAGGCTACAAGGCAGGAAATAGGGGAGGGAGAGGGGACGTTGGGGGACTAGAGACCAGTCTAGCCCTTTATGTGGCAGTGCTGTGCAGTGAGGCTGGAAAGAAATGGCTCTGGCAAGGTGAGGGGTCTCCTTGGAGCTCTGGTTAAAAGCCATAAGGAACTGCCGTGTTTTGAATTTCTAGCTGCCAGCCTCACTGCCGCTGAAATGGATCCCCCATCTCAAGCCCCGCCTCTTTCACAGGTTGAGAGGGTGGACAGCTGAACAGCCACTGTGGCCTCCCAAGTGGCCGTGGGAAGGGGCTGGGTTGTCTGCTTCCCCCCTTCTTCTGCCTGCTCTGAAATCCGCATCAGCTGGAGATGCCCAGGAGATCAGTTTCCATCTGTTCTGGGCATGGTTGGTAGGAAAGCCTCAGATCCAAGAGGTCGCTTGGCCTATCAGCATGACGGAGGCCGCCTCGGGTGGGGGCAGGGAAGGAGCCCACCGCAAAGGCATGCTCAGCCAGCCCTGGGGACAGCTGCCCAGCCAAGGGGCCAGGAGGCTCCCAGCTTCCCAGCCGCTCCCAAATCACCCATTCTAAGGCCTGCTTGCTGATGATGTCATTCACTTCATCACAAGAACATCTGTCCTGAAGGATAGGAACAGTGGGTATGTTCTGAGCGAAGCCTACCAGAGTTAAAGGACTTGGGTGAGCAAACAAGCAGGGCCCGTGGTATCCCCAAGAGCCCACTGGAGTCTGACCCCTCCAGACTTTGTCTGTCTCTAACTAGACCAGGAAAGATCCTCAGCCAAGACCCCAGGCAGGCTCGCCTACAGCTGGGCTGCTCTCCGCGTGTCCCGCGGTGGCCTCCCACCCGCCACCCCTGGCCCACATGAGCTCCTCCCAGCTCTGGGACACTGGGCGGGGGACATACTTCTGAGCAAATGCCAGATGAACAGCTGTTCTTCTGCATCTTGTCGTAGCGGTTTCCTCCCAAAGCAGGGCTGGACACAGAAGTTGCCATCCAGGTATTCATTCTGGTGATGACCCCAGGGGGCAGGAGTGAGGTCCTCCTGAGAGGAGGACAAGGAAGAGGGGAGAGTGCTCCATTCCTCGGGCGCTCCTAAAAAGCTTTGCGAAAAGCATCTCAGGACTGCCCACCTGAGCACTGAGCACTGATCTCCAGGGTCCTGTCCACTACGGGTCAAGGGCAGTCCCATGCAGCTCCAGGCTACACATTGGTGAATGTCAGTATTACACGGCGGAAAGTCCCAGGACAGGGAGTGGAGAGGTTCGTGAGGTGGCCCAAGGTAAAGTGCAGCCAGATTACCTCCACCTGGAGGCCGCACCGGGGCTTCTCTGGAAAGCCAGAGAGTTGTGTCTGCTTCTACCACGTCTGTCCCTAAGTCCGAGGCACAGACTCAACCCACCTGAGGACTTCTCCTCCCTAAGATGCTGTATTAGTTTCCTATGGGGGCTGTAATAAAACACCAAAAACTTAGTGCCTAAAAGTAACACAAATGTATTTTCTGACAGCACTTGGAGCTCAGAAGTCTGAAATGGGTCTCACTGGGCTAAAATCAAGGCTGTTCTAGAAGCTCGAGGAAAGAATCTGTTTTCTTGCTTTTTCCAGCTTCTAGAGGTTGCCTGCATTCCTTGGCTTGTGGTCCCTTCCTCCATCCTCGAAGCCAGCAGTGACCAGGCAAGTTTTTCTCACATCCCATCATTCTGACAGACTCCCTTACTTCCCTCTTCCCCATTAAAAGGACCCCTGTGATTACACTGGGCCCCCCCTGGAAAAGCCAAGACCATTTCCCCTTCTCAAGGTCAGGTGATTAATAACCTTAATTCCACCTGCAACCTTAATTCCCCTATGACATAGAACATAATATATTCACAGGTTCCAGAGATTAGGTTGTGAACATCTTTGAGGGACCATTTCCACCTACCACAGATACTGTTCCATCTCTTCCTGAAAAGAGGAGCTCGGGGCATTTATGCAGTTAATTGGGGTTGACCGTCATGGTCCTTAGAGCCAGGAGGGGAGACCCTGCCTGTCCCTGAGGCTGTCCCTAGGACCCCCACGTCCTGCTGGCACAACAGCCGACTTTGCCAAGGGCAACTAAACCCAATAAAGTCGGGAGACAGAAGACCCAGGGGCCCCAAGGCGGCCTTACGTGGAAAGGGCCTGAACTTCACAGGCAGATGGACTGAGCTCTGATCCCAACTCACTAACTAGTTAGCTGTAGCACCCAGGAAAGACTGCTCCGCCTTTCCAAGCCTCCAGATCCAGCAGGGCCAATGCCCAGGACAATGCCTGGAACATAAGAGTTGCTCCATAAATTGAAGACATCATTAGGATTTTCAAGTCAGTAATTCTCAGGGCGCCTGGGTGGCTCAGTCGTTGAGCGTCTGCTTCCGCTCAGGTCATGATCCCAGGGTCCTGGGATAGAGCCCCGCATCGGGCTCCCTGCTTAGTGGAAAGCCTGCTTCTCCCTCTCCCACTCCCCCTGCTTGTGTTCCCTCTCTCGCTGTGTCTCTCTCTGTCAAATAAATAAATAAAATCTTTAAAAAAAAAAAAAGGCAGTAATTCTCAAGGAAATAACACTACTCTTTAGTTATTTACTGATTTATAATATACAAACTGTAATCATAACTATTACTTCATGTGATTCTCAAAACCACCCAGAGAGCTGGGTCAGATAGCAGCCCATTCCATGGTTCTTCCTGTAGCCTTGGGGAGACCTGGGCCCAATCCAAACACCCCCAACCGTGCAGAGTAGGCTGCCTCCTGCCCTGTGTCCACACTTCCATTAGGCAAAGGGCCCGGGAATGAGAACCCAAAGCCTAAAGAAATTAGAATGTTTCTTCTCTAGAGCTCCAAATGCAGAAAATATCTTCAAGCCATTTTCTCACCTGCTATAAATGGTATAACCATATTTGGGGGTGTGGGGGGGCAGGGAAGGTTTGCACCTCTCTTTGTGCATTCAGCCCGGGCTGCCTTGTGCTTAACATGCATGTTTGCTTGTCTCTCTCTCCCACAGAGCTGTGAACACATCACCTAGGGGTAGCAAGGCTTCAGTGAAGTGCTCTGCAATGATTTAGTAGCCTAGAGGAAACATTTGCTAAATCTGCCTCCTGTCCCATCCCTAGGTCTCTTGGTGGAAAAGATTCTAGAGATTGCTCAGGAAAAGCCTCCGGTGGCCATCTCATGCATGATGATCGCTGTCTAAGTCTCTGTGCTACACTCAGGTTGGCAGGCCTGAGCATCAGCTCCCGGTGGGAGCACCCAGGTGACCCAGGCTGGCCTCCCACAGGCAGACCGACCATGAGGATGTTTGTGAGCATCCTGGCGTTTCCCTACATCACCATCTCCAGCTCCTGCAAGGTGAGCTTCCAGCCAACCGAACCTGACGGGAGCAGAAGGGATAGTCTGATGTGCAGGGTGTAGAGTGTCTGTCCCTTGTCTTCGTGTAGCTGGCACAGTCTGCCTCCACTGCCCACCCTTTCCCACACTCGGCTTGCTCCATACCAGGGCTCCCTCCTTCCCTCCTCCGATCTCCCAGGCTCAGCAGGCAGTCGGCCATAATTCTCAAGAATAAAGAAAACATTTTAGGGTTTGACAAGCCCAACATTTGCATGTCTGTTTTTCAGAGAAATACCCATCTGGGGGGGATTAAGCCTTTTTTTTTTTCCCCTCCCTCCCCATCCAATCCCAAGTATGAAAACATTCTTGACATAGTTGCCTGAAAAAGGATTTCTAAAGAGAAAAATACCTCCCATACCCTGTGATTTCAGTGACGGTGTGAAAGGCACCCAAAAGAAAGGGAATGAGGTAGAGAACAGAAAAAGAAAAAAATCTCTTTAGTCAAATAGTTTGTTAATCTTCAAAGGGGCAATGCATTAGGTTTCCTCTCTAGTCTCAGGAAATACACATGTTGGTGTGTGCTTCATCCTTAGACATGACCCCTTCCCTGGGGAGCAGGGTCTGAGCTCCCATAGGCCCAGGGCAGGGCAGGGCCCCAGTACTACTGAGGGGGAGAGGCAGAAATCAAGGCCCAGGGCGCCTGGGTGGCTCAGTTGGTTAAGCGACTGCCTTAGGCTCAGGTCATGATCCTGGAGTCCCGGGATCGAGTCCCGCATCGGGCTCCCTGCTCAGCGAGGAGTCTGCTTCTCCCTCTGACCTTCCTCCTTCTCATGCTCTCTGTCTCTCATTCTCTCTCTCTCAAATAAATAAATAAATAAATAAAATCTTTAAAAAAAAAAAAAGAAATCAAGGCCCAGGGCTACTGAGCAGAGGAGGAGGCACAGAGAGCACTTTGGCCATGTGCCTCCATTTGGGGAGGTTCTCTCTGGCTACTCTGAGCATATAAAGTGAGTTTGTGGGGGAGATGCCTCGAAAAAGGCCAAGTAGGGGGGCTCATCCTAAATTATTAAGGATTTTAGCTGAAGGTGATTTCCACAAAAGCCAACTCCTCTCAATCAGGTTGGGAAACTTGGTGAACTTATTAGCAACAGGGCCCCTCTGACATGATGAACTTGGCGGCCGTTGCCCCAAGGGAGGCAGAGTTGTGCCCAAGAAAGCGACTGAGGACTGAACGGTTGGTCCAGGCAGATGTAGCAAAAGGCAATTTTAAGGTTTTGAAGGTGAAGGAAATGTGACATTGCCCAAGATAAGAACCATCCCCCCATCCATTCATTCAACGATCGAGCATCTACACTGGACACAGCACTGGTTAAATGCTGACTCCTTCCAATTTCCAGCGGGCATGTTGGCCCACGAAGCCCTGGAAAGGAAATATGCTGGGAAGAAAGGAAAACTCAGAGAACCCCTCAATGAGTCGATTGACCGTGGAAGGGCCAGGGCAAGTGTCCCAGGACGAAGCCCAGAGGAGACGGGGCCCAGCCCATGTTGCTGGACGTAGGTGGCCCGACACGCACGGGATGCTCAGGGATCTCCTTTGGCCTGAGTTCCAAATGGCACAGGCTGAGGTGGCACATCTTGTGTGCCCATCAGGAGAGCAGTTTCAAAATGAAGCCAAAGAAGAGAAGCCAGCGGGAAAGGACCCCTCTTCTCCAAGGGGTCAGGGAGTTGAGGAGGGGAGCTCAAGCTGGCCGAGGAGAAAAGGAAGGGCACTCGTCACAGGACATGGTACCCAGAGGTGAGGCCAGGGCAGGAGGCCCTACTGGGACATATGCTGCCCCACGGCGACAGTCCAGGCCTGCCCCCGGCCACCACATAGGGCAGTTGCCTAATCACTGCTGGAAAGCAGAAGGCTGGGCCACCGGGGCCTGAAAGGCGACCCTTGAAGAAAGAAAGGGGGTAGAGTGAGGGAGGGTGGGCTCTGAAGCTGGACACCTTTTGCTTTAAAGGAGAAAGACTCCCTCCAGTCCCCGAATCCTAGAATCTGCAGTATGGTGTGTCAGAGATGAGAAGCAAGGAAAGAAACCAGGGAGCCATCCATCTGTGACCCTTGTCCCAGAAGTGTAGCAAAAAGAAGACTCCCACCACCCCGTGCCTCCTCCCAGTAACAGATTAATTTCACAATTTCTTCTTAGGTACACAGTATAGATACAAAATGATGCATTCAGCCATCCTGCCTTGGATTTCACCATAAGCATTTAGCTTTACCTCTGCAGGATGGAAGCAGAGGTTGGAGAACTTTGCAATCAGCTTACATGGACCACAGCCCAGCTAGACAGACTCTAGGAGACGGTGGAGACTGGCTCTGGGCAGGATATCTGACCCCAGTTCTGCCCCCTTAAAAGGAGAGCACGGAGACCCCCGGCATTCAAGTGGAGAGCAGGAGAGGCTAAAGCCCACTCAACACCCAGCCTATCTGTTTTGCTGCCGCCCCAGCTGGACTCGACCACCCAGTTCTGCTCAGAGCTGAACTGGTTAGTCATTCCTAACGCTCAAATCATTAATTCGGGAAGGAAGCCACGCTAGCTGCCTCCCCTTCTCCCTGGGAGATTTCTGCCGTTGCAAAAGAGATGAGTAATCAGACATTCCCGGAGCCCTGGTTAAGCCCATTGCCAAGAAAGGTGTCTTGCAGCTCATTTGCTGGTGGGGAAGCCACGCTACCAGCCCTGAATCACCCTGGATCCAGGGGAGAGCAAGGCCAAACTTGCCTGACTGAGTTCAATATGGCATCACTGAGATCAGCTCAAGAGAGGGTCATGGGTCACCAAGCCTAGCGACCCCCCCCCTACAGCCATGGCCCGGGCTGACCCTCGATGGGCCTCTCTGCTACTTCTGGGGTGTGTGGGGGTGGGGGACTCGAGAGTCCAGAGACAGGCCGGGAAGGACAGCAGACACCAGCCAGAGCCCAGGGTCCCCCTTGACAGATGGTGAAACTGAGGCCCAAGGAGGCAGTGGTGCTTGCCTCAAGTCAAATAGCTAATTAATATAGACTGGCTAGAACTCTCATCTCTCAGTACTGGGTCCCCAGCAATTTCCACTGCACCAAATTACTCCAACATCATGTTGAGGCTTGGATGTTAAGGAAACAGGTGAATGGCAAAGTAATGACGACCACCCAGTGTCCATCAGTAGACAAGTAGTTTAAAAAAAATGAAATGTAGGTGAAATAAAATGAAATGCAAATCAGCCACTTAGAAAGATTGGCATGACTCTCTCTGTTCTGATAAGGAGCAATCTCCCTGATACAGTTTAATAAGCAAGAGAACAAGACTCAGAAACAGTACATATAGTATGCTACCAATTTTGGAAGAAGGGAAACACAAAGACACATACACATAGGTGAGTGAGTGTGTGTGTGTGTGTGTGCTCCCCTTTGCATAAACTGTCTCTGCAGGGTGCATAGGAAGCTGGTAGCAGTGGTTATTTCTGGGAGAAACCCCGAGGGGCAGAGTATCAAGAACAAGAGGGGAGGGGCCTACTTTTTGCTCTTTCTCTTATAACTTGGATTGTTTAACATTAGCCTGTGTAATTTAATTAAAATCTAAAAATCGTACTCGGCGCAAGACTGGGAGTCAGCAATCCTGATTAGCTTCAACATGGAGTAGTTTCTCAGGACCCATAAGCATATAAGCTGAATAAACAATGGATTGATGATTAGAAGATGAGTGAATTTTAAAAAATTTTGTCTGAGCTCCAAGGCAATAATTAAATATATGGCATCACATTTTGGAAAAGACAAGGAACAGAGATCACAGTACTTAAGAGCCAGAAGGAAGCATCAGGATTGATAGGCAGCCTCTCGTTGGGCAGAGTGATAGAGTCGGAGAACCTGGGTTCAAGTCCTTGGTCAACGAAAATCTCAGAAACCTCAGTTTTCTCATCTGCAAAATAGCAGATATCTCCTCTCTGGAATTTTCGTGCAGATCAAATGTGCTGATGGGCAGAAAAGCACTTCCTCATATCTAACATATAGAACGGGTTGAGGGACAATGGCAAGCCCCGATTCCCCTGGACCCCACCTCTCCACCTACAGGTCTGAATGCTTTTCCCAGCCTCTGGCACCTCAGTGCTCAGTGCCTCAGTTTCTACATGTTCAGGAAAAGTTCCGCGGGAGCCTCCCTGCTGCCCCTCCTACCCTTTCCCCTCAAGCAACAAAGGCTCGGACACAATTTGCCTGAGGTCACAAAGGGACAGCCCCAGGAAGAGAATGGCTTCATCCCTTCAGGTCTTAAAAGCTTTCCTTCTTTGTAAGTTGTCTGGTCACAGATAGAGACCTTGAGAGGAGTCACACCTTGAGCTGAATTAGCCACCACCTCATTATTTACCCACCAGCCCCTCCTAGGATTAAGTGACATTCAGGGGACAGCAAAGCTCTCAGGAAAAGTGCCCTCACAGGTGGCGGCATGAAGCTAATCCTCTCCCAGCTCCCACTCCAGGATGAGGCAGCAGGGGCCGTCTGAGCCGGATCTGGTGGGGCTGTGGTGAGAAGAGACGTCTGGGTTAGGACCGAGGCTGTGGAGAGCCAGAAGGAAAGAAGCATACATCACGAAAACTCCCCCACAGTTACCTGCAAAAGTGGTTCCAGGAACTGCTAGTATCTTCTCACCTGCCAAGGAGCTGCCATCCACACCATCGGTAAAGCCTCAGGAGAGCCCAAATATGGCTCCCATCTTGTGGATGGGGAAACTGAGGCTCAGGGGGAAGAAGAGAATCCTATATCTAGGTTTAGAGCCAAGGTCTCCCACCGACGTTCCAGTTGTTTCCATCTACATCCATGTAAAATGGTGCTTGGAATGAGTGGGATACCCACCACTTGGGGTACAAATATTTGTGGTCTGAATGGAAGAAGAAAGCAGGGCAGTGCTGTGGATACATGAGCACCTCGTACGGAAGCACACTCACTCGTTTAGGGCCACAGATCAGGTCCTATTTGTGGCTACTAATTATGCATAAGGGCCACCGGAGGGCTGATTTCTGTGCTTGGCTGCACCCTATGCCCCCAGTGCTTCTACCCGCTCCTGATTTTCATGGCTTCTCTCCCCCCTTCCCCTCCCCCAGCTGTATCCTTGCTACCTGACTTCCCCCTCTCTCTCTGTCTATGCTCCACCCCTGTCAGCACCCCACACTCCTTAGGCCCCAGGCACGGGCTGGGCTTGCCCTTCTTATGGACTAGGCATGTCCGTGCAAGGGCAGAGCTTTCCTTTTTGGAGTCCCCCCACCTTGCATGAATGTGCTCACTCATTCATTAATTCATCAAATATGTACCAAACACCGACAGGCCACACACCGCCACCCCCCCCCCCCGCCCCCAGGTATCACTGCATATGACTGACTCATCATTGACCGTTACGCAGAATTTGGGATGTCATCCATAGACAGCCAGAGAGAAAAAAACTGTGGCAAAAAGTCCTAAAATGCAATGATTTCTAAGCAACACGGATAGCAGTAAAAAGCTTGAGTCTGTATTAGAGCATTATTATTTATCAACTATATTCCTCTGTCTTAAATTTTCCCTCAGTCACCAGAATGGAATCAATGAATGGCAACGTTTTCCCATCTGATGATTTTAAATGAGATTACAAACACATGGAGTTTTAACTTCACATGCATTAGTTTCTGGGTCTCGGGTCTTTTTTTTTTTTTCCCCCTCAAAGCAGATAAATGAGGTTCTAAACTTAGGATAATAAGGCTTAACAGTGAGGTGCTTTTTAAAAAAGTGAATCATTTCTCAGTTCTCCTTTGCTAATCTCTCTTGGTAACATTAATTATGAGTTTGTGCAGCGCGCCCCAAGGCGAGCTCGGCTTTCCCAGGACAATTAAAGTTACTTAATTATTAAAAACTGTATGTGCTGCCCAGAGAGAAAGAAGCAGCGGGGCCCGGCTCCCACAGCCCCCCACAGGAGTGACCGGACACTCTGTGGGAACTCGGTTCCTTTCCCTCACCATTGTAATTCTTTCAGTATAATCTCTGAAAATCCCCTCGCCGACCCCTCCCACCCGAGCAGGAATGATTTAGAGGCTGCTTCCCAGCTGATAGCCGCCTGCAGGCTCCTACCCGCTGGGAGGCCGGACTCCAGCTACTCCAGGCCAGGCTAGGCCAGGGGGCCGGGGAGGCGGCAGGGCCTCCGCCGGGGGATTCGTGCTGGAGAAAGGCCCTTCTGGCCCAAGGGTATTGGAAAATGCTTAGCCCTTGGTTATGAGTGGGTTCCTCTTGACCCCACTCTTCCTCAGGCCTTCTGCCTCACAACAGTAGGACGTGTCATCCCACACCCTGAAAATGGGTAGAGGGGAAGGAGGAGGGGTGCCAGGGCCAAGCTGCATTTGCAGCAGACGTTCCCAAGAGCAGATGCTAATTCATAACAGAACCTGTTTTCAAGAAGTTCCGTTGGTTGTGGGCCTGGTTCTGCCACTAACACCCCAGAGAGACCTTGGGCAAGTCACTCCCCTAATTCTGAGTCTTGGCTTCATAGTCCAGGGCATCCTGCAATCTCTAGGGGACTTCAGGTCCTGATTCTTTGATGAGTCTAATACTTAACCTAGAAAGGAAAACTCCAATTTTCCATTCCACTTTCTATTCTCATTCATTCAATCATTCATTCATTCAGCAAGCACCCACTCTGTGTTGGGCACTGTCCTTGCTCTAGGGACAGAGAAGAGAGGCAACATTCTCAAATCCTAGCCATCATCTTGCACACAGAAGGAAACGGAGACCAAGAAGGGGTCCCCCAGAAAGTCACATCGAGACAGGGGAGAACCCAGTCTCCTGACCCCCAGCCCAGGAGCTTTCAACAGGTTGCTGCCAGCTAAACCTGCTTCAATTCCTTTGCTTTCTCCCCTTCTGATCTATTTAGCTCCTTCCCACCCCAACTCCCTCCCTGGGCTCCAAGTCTCCAAGGAAGCATCGCCCATTAGAAACATGCTGGCCACAGATGAATGCGAGCCACATATATCATTTATATTTGCTATTAGCCACGTTGTTAAAAGTTTTTTTTTTTAAGTGCCGTTTCTTTTAACGATATATTTTATTTAACCAATATATCCAAAAATCATAATTTCAGCTTGTAATAAATATAAACATGTATTAATTAATAAGATATTTGACATTTTAAAAATTAAATGTTCCAAATCCAGGGAACATTTGACATTTACAGTACATCCCAGTCGGGTTGGCCATATTTCAAATGTCCGATAGCCACCCATGGCCAGTGGTTACTATCCTGGGCAGCACAAGGAGTAAGGTCCCTCTCCTCTGTAACCCTCCATCACTCCTCAATAGTCAATACAATCCAGGAAGAAAAGTGTGGGATTCGTGCACACAGCTTGGCTGCGGAAGTCCGCCCCACACTTTCCCCAGTACACTGACACCGTGGAATAGTATGGAACCGAGAAAGAAAAAATATCTATCAGTAAGGGCAAAGGGCAAAATGGAAACAGTGTATGTGGAACTCTGCCCCTGCAGGGAATCTGTGTATTTCCTAAGAACTAAAACCTCGGTACTGGATGGATGGAGGGCAGAGGGGGCCGCGGGGCGCTCACTGCACGTGTATCTTAACACTTTGGAATTCTGAAACATGGGGATGTATCACTCATTCAAAATCGAAAATCAAAACTCTTCGGTTAATGGGCGCCCTCGGGCACAGCACTGGTCCCCGCTCCTCGTGGCAGTGCACGGGCAGGAGCAAATGCAGGTCCCTGTTGTTTCTGCTGCTCCACAATAGGAAGAGGGAGGCTTGGCAGAGGCCCAGGGCAGGAAGACATGGTATCAAGTGACTTTAAAGGGCTCTTTTGTTTCCAGAAAGGCAGCGGTTTCCACCCTGCATCCCTGCCCCCCTCTTGGAGCCTGCTGTCTCTGGGATCCCTCCACCACCTGCTACGAGAGCATCATCTCCCTCCACCCACCCCCCCATCCACGCAAGAGCCTCTGGGTTTGAGGTGCAGAGGGGAGGGAGGTGCTGGCTGGGAAGGAGCGTCATCCTCTCTTCCCAAAGGATGTCATTCATTCCCAGATGTCATTTCCAGAGGCATGATGCCACCCCACCAGCTGCCCTGTAATCCTGGCATCTCCAGCCTGCATATGATACAGAGCAATGGAACGAAGAGAGCAGAGCATGAGCATGGTCGCACGGGTGTGTGTCCGCCTGTGCACATCTGGGGCCACGCTCTGGCGTTCACTCACTCGTTCACTGACGCTTTTAACAAATACGAGTTGGGCACCTACTACATTCCAGTCACAGCGCTAGACCCTTGGGATACAGCAGGGACAAGGCAAATGAGATCCTGCCCTCAAGAAGCTTACAGTCCTGCCGCAGAAACAGGCATGAAATTCAAAAATAATTCACTCTGAACTGTTGGTGATAAGCGGAAGGAAAAGTACATGAAATCGGGGCCCATGACCTAGTCTGGGAGGCCAGGGAAGGCTCACTCGAGAACTGGCATTTAAGCCAAGTCAAAGAAATAAATAAATCCAGAGATAATAAGATGTGACAAGTGAGCCTTACATGCAGAGGGTCCCCACTATCAACTTGCTATGTCCTTAAATAAACCACATCCCCTTTTTAAAGAAGTTTTTTTATTTGAAAAAATTTTTTTTAAGTTTTGTTTTATTTATTTATTTGAGAGAGAGAGGGAGAGCACAGAGGGAGAGTGAAAGGGAGAAGCAAACTCCCTGCTGAGCAGGAAGCCCAATGTGGGGCTCGATCCCAGGACCTCGAGATCATGACCTGAGCCAAAGGCAGACTCTCAACCGACTGAACCACCCAGGCGCCCCAGAAGTTTTTTTTATTTGAAAATAGATTTAAGCTTAGGTGGCTCAGTCGGTTAAGCTTCTGTCTTCGGCTCAGGTCATGACCTCAGGGTCCTGGGATCGCGCCCCATGTCATCGGGCTCCCTGCTCAGCGGGGGAGCCTGCTTCTCCCTTTCCCCTCTGCTCCTGCTATCTCTCTTTCTCTCTCTCAAATAAATAAATAAAATCTTAAAAAAAAAGAAAAAGACTAAAAAAAAAAAAAGAAATTTAAAATTTCAAAAAAGTGTAAAAATAAAATTAATATAAAAACATGCATATGTTTTTGACGCAGCTGATTCACTATTGTTAACATTTTACCCCATTGGCTTTGTCAGTTGTTTCTTCTCTCTCTCTCTCTCTCTCTCACTTTCTTTCTCAACAAGGTGACAGTACCTAACATGCACCATGGCCCTTCAGGACTAAACCCTTCAGAAGCCCATCCCTTTCTGGGCTCAGCATGGGAAGGTGGCCCCTGTCCTCTCTCCTCCCAGGGCAGCTACGAGGAGCGCGTGAAAGCCTGTGTGAGCACATCCCAGGCACGTGGAGTAAAATCATTACTATCTTCTTGCTGAGCACTTCTCGGGCTTTAGAAATGAAAACTAAAGTGTTTTCCCAGAGAAACACCCAAGGCCCCAGTTCCTCCAGAAGACAACCTACTCTTCAGCCAGGCCGGGGGAGGAGGGGGTGCGATGGGGGTACGTCAGGGGGGGCGGTCAGCAGCGCTGCTCCACGCACCCTCCTCTCGGCTAGGCCCTGGTGAGGACGTTTCTGGCTGACCAGCTCTCCCCACAGCTTAGGGGAAGCATCTCGAGGCAACTGTGCCTGGCACAGACAAGGCTCCCCCACCCCAGGGAAGGGCTCCTTCTCCCTGATGAAATGGAACAGAGCCAGCCCAGAACCCCTCTCCTGGCTGCTCAGCCCTGCATTCAGGAGCACAATAGTGTTGGTCCTCTCAGCAGGTTTTGTAGAGCCGTTCCCTTAATGAGAACGATAAATTCACAAGAAAAGGCCAGTTGCCAAGAGCAAGGAAGTGCTGCCCGGGCCTCACTGGCCCCCGGGGACCACCCCTCTGAGCGGGGGGACCTACAGAACCAACAACCGGACAGGGCCCGGGCTCCGATTACTGACTCATACGTCTGGGCTCAGAGCCTGGCGATGGGTACTTTTAAAAGCTTCCCAGGTGACCATCTGTCAGTTTAGCAACCACTGGCCTCGCTACCCTCAGATCCTTCCAGAGCTGAGACCCCTCAATGGTGTGACCGGGCAGAGACCTCGAGGTCGAGGACCTGCGGCTGGCGGGCCCACGTGCCGGCGAAACTTCAGGCCCTTTGCTCGCGGCCCACGAACTTGGGACGGAAGGGCGTGCAAGGATGTCCTGCAGCGTCTCCCGTCCTTGGTTTACCCAACCACCTCTGCTATAGGCAGAGTTTCTACAAGTTTTCTCCGAGTGGGCGGCGAGCGGTAGAAGAAAATCAGTGAAGCAGCCAAGTTCTGCTCTGCTGTGCTGATGAAAGCTGGCTTCTGGCGTGGGCCGCTCGCCGGAGTACAGCTGTGGGCAAGGCCAGCTGCGGGGGACGGCCCCTGGTGGGCCAGCTGCCCAGCTCCTGCCTCCTTCAGCCCTCTCTGCGGCTTGCCTGGGCCTTCCCCTCCGGCTGCCCTGCAAGCTTCTCCCCCTCCCCCGCCCTCGCCCCAACACCCCTCCCCCCCATCTGTATGGCCAGCTTATTTTCTTTTACTCTAGTTACCCACACCCCTCAATGGGGTCACCCTGCCCCACGCTGGGGGCTTCTTGAGTTTCTAGGCAAACACTGGGACCCTGGGGCCCTGCAACCTTATCCCTCCCATCATTAAACACTGGACTCCCAGGGGGCCCAAACTGTGTCAGAGTGGGCCCCCACCTCCCCTTCCCCCCCCTCCCCCGCACTCAGCACTGCCCTAGGCAGAGAGCAGGCACTCAGGACTCGAGGGAGGGAGGGAGGGAGGGAGGGTGGAAGGAAGGAAGGCTGCAATAAATCTGCAATAAAATCCAGTTCTTAATTGACCCACTGCATCAGACCTCTCCCCATGGCCTGTTCCAGGAAAGCTCCTGGGTCGAACCCAGTCCAGAGCGCCTTCCTCTCCCATCCCCAGTTCTCCGGGACTTCTCCTGTGCGGGGAGAGTCTCTGAACTACGCCAAGGCCGTGAACTAAGTGGATTTTATGAAGATTCACCACACGTGAGAAGCCACCCACAGAGCGCAACTGAACAACTGAACGGAAAGAAAAAACATCTCTGAATGTCCAAAGCTGGTCTCTTCCTCAAACCCTGGAGGCAAAAGCCACCTCCTCAAGGAAGGTTCCCTGGATTTCTCCGGCTGGAAGTGATTCCTCCTCTATCCCTACACAGCACCGTTCCCATCCTTCTTTCACTGACCCTGTGAGATCACCATTACTACACACATGACCGGTGATGTAAGGAGGCTTTGCAGCCAGACTGTCCCAAGTTCAAATGCCACATCTCCCTCTATGAGCCGTGCAACTGTGGAGGAGGAGCATGGCCCTTCTTACCCTCGGTTTCTTCATGTATGAAATCAGAATAACGACATGCCCTTTATGACTTTTTCCCTGCCCAAGTGGGGATGCCATGTCACACATGCAGCCCCACACATTCCCCACACATCTGCCACGCTCTGCCCCCTCTTAACTGGGGCGGGGGGACCCATGGGAGCTGGGGTCCTCGACTCAGGCGTGTTTGCCACGGGAGATCCCATCTGGAGGCTTCCCGCAAAGTCACCCTTGCGAATTCCTCCAGCCTCCTCACCACCCACAAGGCACACTCCATCTGGGAGAAAAGCCTGAGGAAAGGGATCACATGGAATTCATCTGTCTTCCAGTCCCGGAAACTCAGGGGCCTTGGCAGGGGGCTGCTTAGCACAAGCAGGAACGGCCCCCGGCTGAGGATGCTCAGGCCTCCACCCAGAACGGGGCTGAGAGCTGACGTGGGCAGCCCCTGTCAAGTGCCTGGGGCTGCAGAGCTTACCAAGTACTTCCACCTCCAGTACCTGCTGGGGTCCTCATAGCCACCCATGAAGTTGCCTAAATTGGAATCATTATTGTCGTCATTTTACAAAACAAGAAACCGAGGCTCAGGGCAAAGAGAGAAACGTTTTATCTCTGCAGCATCTAGAGGAGGTAGATCTGGTCGTTGGTATCAGGAACTTGCTCAGGACTTCCCCTCTGCCCTCCGAAGGGGACACTGAGAGCTTCTTCACCTGAAGACTTCCTCACGTCACTTTAAGGACGTCCTTTTTCCTCCTGCCGATTTCCACTCTTGATGAAGCGGGCCCGTGGCGTGTTCACCCCCCAAATCCTCAAAGACTGCTCCCCACAGCTATAAAAAATAAAACATGATAGAGCTAGAGAGGCAGGAGGAAACGGCACCCCGGAAACCAAGAGAGCACCCAGAGGAGGGAGGAGGCTGCTTCGGCGGCACGGAGCTGCTGGCCCCGCTGAGGAGGGAGGCGTGCCCACCAGAGGCGGTAGGAGTCGTGCCCTGCATGTTCGATCCGTCACTTTTGAGCAGGTTCGAGGCGATAGCAAGGACCTGGCAAGGGTCAGATCCAAAAAGGCAAGGCAACCGGAGCTGGGAGAGCAAAGGCCAGGTCAGGTGGAGCGAGAGTGGGTGTGGAGAGTGAGATCAGGAAGCCTGAGGGTGGTGGGGCTCCCTTCTGTGCTGTTTGTGTAGGTCTGAGGACAGGTGTGGTGGTCACAGGGGCCCCCGCAGGGTGGGGCGCTCCTGGCCGCAGTTTCCTTTTCTGGCTGACTCAGGGGTGACACTGGGCTCCTTTGCTTGCCCGCACATGAACTGAAAGGCTTCTGATTCTCCTTCTCTAGACCAGCGGGGGCTGGGTCACATCCAGACTCCCAGCACGGCAGCTGTCCCTGTGCTGTGTCCTTTGCCCACCCCCACCCCCCATCCAGCAAGAAGAGCAGTTCACTCCTGTGGTACTACTGGGGAAACTGAGGCATGTGGCAGTAAAGTACTTTCCTAAGTCTCACAATTCTTAAGTGCAAGAGTCCAGTCCTACCTGGTTGCACATCTCAGAAAGTTTCTCTGCATTGTGCCACTTCCCAAGCTTACAGTGAAGCTCCACCCAGAGCATTAAGCCCCTGGGGTCGTTTTCTTTAAAAAGTTCACCACGGATATGTCAACAGAGAACTAAAAGGGACCAGTGATACGGGAAGGTTCTATCTCTTTCCCTAGCCCAAAGAGAATAAACACTAACGCCGAGGGCAGTGGTGCAGAAAGCCGTTTGCCCAAATGTCCTTGCCAGAGACAAACAGATAAACCTTTCTGCAAGTTTGGTTACATATTAACTCAGCACCCAAGGGCGCTATCCCATACGAGCAAGACAAAGTCCTTGCCTTTAGCTTTGAACTGAGCAAAAAGGAGGCCCAGCAAGCATCCAGCCACTTTCCGGCCATACTGAGGAGTGGCCAGAGCCCCCAGAGCTGAGGTCCGTCCCCCTCCATCGTGGAGTTGCATTCGGGCACAGCATACGCATGCACACTGCTGGCCTGGATGAGCAAAGAGAGCTCAAGCCTCGTGTCAAGCTGCAAGTCTCCTGAGCCTCAGGAGAACTGAAATCACACCCCGTGCCTGCTCTGCACTGTGCCTCCCTCTGCCCACACCCATATGGTGTCACCCACTCTCCCCTCTGGTCTCACCCACTGGGACCAGGCAGAGCCCAGAGGCATGGTTGCCTGCTTTGGATGAGAGCCACCTCTCCCATATGTATCAGTTTCTGCTATCTCTCCTGTCACCCACAGGCTGGCTGAGAGCCACAGCGCCCTGAGCCTGTGACCATTGTGACCGGTAGACACAGTGGGATGGTCACAGGGGAGCAGGGCAGCGACACATCTCACTGGAGCTGAAGGAGGGCTTCGGCCATTTCCTAAACATGCTGACATCTCAATTCTCAGCCTAGGTGCCAACTTGCCTTTCCAACTGGGTGGTAAAAATAAATGACATATCTGGAAGCCTACTTCCGCTCCTTCACTAATCCCCCACTACTCCGTGTTATGTTAAAATCCTAAGAAGTAGAACACTGGTGTTCTAACCCACCTATCAGAGCAGATGAGCAATAAAAAGAAAAACCAATAAACAAACAGACCAAAAAATGATGTCTTCCTCTTAGGCAGTTAACAGTGTAGGCAGGACTATAACTTTCAGGCTGATAACCCCAACACAGGCCTGGAAGCTAAAGTAAACCAGATGATGGGCCCCAAAGAAACTAAACAGGCAGCAGGACCTCTCCTGTCTATACTCACCAAGCAAGTCATGCGACTGTCTGCAAATACACTCTCACTCCAGTCACTCTCGCTAGACCTCGGGACTAAAGGCCACCCCAATTCCCCCACCCTCTTTCATGTCTCAAAGGCTCCATCGAGAAGACCCTTCTCTTCCCTCACCTGGCTCATGCCCACATAAGCTCAATGCCACCCCCTCGGTGAAGCCTCTTCTGACCTACCCAGCCCTGAACTTCCATCAGAACTGATTATCGCTCACCCTTACCATCTCCTATTTTGAGCATAGCTATTTGATAGCACTTACCACATTTTGTTGTACTTAGTTCCTTTAAAAATCAGACTTTTAGGAGACTGCAAATTTTTTTCTAAACAGGAATGATATTGTATGAATCTCAAGCCTGCCTTATAATAGCTGCTCAGCAAATGTTTATTGAATGGTCCAGTGAATGACAGGATAAAATACCTTTATAATTACAAAGTACAGTTGATCTTTGAACAATGGAGGAGTTAGGCACTGCCTCCCCTCGAAGACAAAAATCTGAGTATAATTTTTGACTCCCCCAAATCTTAAGTACTAATAGTCTTACTGTTGACCGGAAGCCTTACCGATGACACAAACAGTCGATCTACACATATTCTGTGTGTTATATCTGTTACATACTGTATTCTTACAATAAAGTAAGCTGAAGGAAGAAAATGTTATTAAGAAAATCATAAGGGGGCGCCTGCGTGGCTCAGTTGGTTAAGCGACTGCCTTCGGCTCAGGTCATGATCCCGGAGTCCTGGGATCGAGTCCCACGTCGGGCTCCCTGCTCAGCGGGGAGTCTGCTTCTCCCTCTGACCCTATCCCCTCTCATGATGTTTCTCTCTCTCTCTCTCTCTCAAATAAATAAATAAATAATTTAAAAAAAAAAAGAAAATCATAAGAGAAAATACATTTACAGTACGGTACTGTATCTACTGAAACAAAAATCTGCATATATGCGGAACCATGCTGTTTAAACCCGTGTTATTCCAGGGTCAACTGTACTTTATGTGCTCTCCCAGCATCCCCCCATGGGAAAGAACAAATATCATTATCCCCATTTTATAGATGAGAGCAAGGCCAGGCCACAAGGCTCAGTCTCACTCAACTAATGTTTATTGTATACAAGCTTCAGTCTAGAGTTGGGTTTCTCAAACTGTAACGTGCACACGAATTTCCTGGGGAGTTTGGTCAAATGCAGATTCAGTCTGTCTAGCATGGAACCCAAGATTCTGCATTTCTAACAAGCTCCAGGTGACTCCCATGCTGCTGGTGCAAGAGTCTCACTTGAGTCTCACCTACCTAGCCGCAGGGCAGCTGAGAGAAAAAAAACCCATCCAATTAGCTTGAGTACAGAGCAGGATCTAAAGTCTTCTTTAAGAGCTTAGGAAGGAGAAAGGATAGAAAGCATTATGCCCATTTTACAGCTGGGGAAGCCAAGGGTCGGAGAGACATGACTTCTCCAAGGTCTAATCCAACCCTTGGAGGCCAGTTTGGTGCTGCCTTGAGTGGCTCCCACTGCATTGCATGCCAGGAAGCTTCAGAGATGAAGGCACCCGTCCCTCGCTCAGGAAGACGACAGGGGAGACACAAGTGCACGGGGAACTCTAACACAAAGTTGACTGAGAGAAGAGCGTCCAGAAGCAGGTGAACACGTGCCAGCCAGATTTTACCCCCCAAAATGTGCCACATCTTTGTTTTCTCCCCACAGCCCAATTAGACTGCAGATGGGGGTCTTCTTCCATCAACCCAATCCCTTTAAAAGAAAGAAAGAAAGAGGGGGGGGGAAAAAAAAAAACAGTGGCTTTAGGATTTTTCTTTTAAGCCCTGAACCTCTTCAGTGGAAAGTGCTGCCCTTCCGACCTGTTGATGTAATTGCCATAATTGAAGATTCCAGGCCCCCATGTGGGTGGACAGGGCCCCATTCATCCATCGGGTCAGCGAAGTGTAAACCTGCTGAGTCCTTCAGATGCCCCGGCCCTCCGCCTCCCCCTCCCACCCCCCTTCAGCCCTGCAGGCTGGGCTCCCCGCGACGCCAGGGCAGCCAGGCGCAGGCTACTCCCTCTCTTGCTCTGGGAACGGTGCCTAATTAAGGGGTCTGTTCTCATCTCCATGGGGCCCGACTTAAGGCCTCCTGACAGTAATGAGAGCCACACGTGTGGGGGTGGGGGACGGAAAGGCCAGCCCCCCTGCCGTCTTAGCACCCTATTAAACAGCAAGTCACATACACACGCGCGGGCGCACGCACGCACATTGCAGTTCTGCAGTAATCACCATCCTATCTTCAGAGCTCCCGGAGCTGCTCCAGTTCTGAAAGAGGAAGGAACCGAAGAGAAGAAATAACTTGCCCAAGGGCATATGGTGACGCTGGACTCCGGTGTCCTTTTGCACCTCGCAGCACAGACTTCCCCTTCGAGGGTGGGGCTCTCTACTGCAGCCCCAGGGGAGCAGATATGAGGGAGGAGGGGGGGAGACAGACTCCCAACTCGATATTCTGGAGCAGCCAGTTTCAGAGGGCTGGCCAGCCGCAGAGCAGAAAGGAGCAGTTAGCTGGGGCTGGGGCTGTTGGCGGCTCCGAGACACCCTTTGATCCTCCGACAAAGGCAACCTCAGAGTGGGACATTCATGGCTGCAGGTGGATCCGTGCCTAATCCCGGTCCTCCTGGTGTGAAAAGGAGCCGGTCTTGGTAGCCCTCTCCTGCATTCTTTGTGTCCCAGCCTAAGCTCCGCCCCGGCCCCCTCCCCCACGCCCTCTCTCCCTGCCCACTCGGCCCCTGGAGCCCCAGAGCACCCGAACACGCTGCTCGGCAACCCATTCCTTCCGCCTCCCGGACGGAGGAACTTGGCACAGAACCCAGCACATAGTTGGTTCTCAGTAAATACTCATGAAATCTAATAAAAGTCGATGTTTGCTCCAATTCTAAATCATGTTAGGGCGTGGCTTTAATGGAAGCTTTGCTTAGAGAGGGAGCCCTGAGGTGGGGTAAAGCAGAAATGCCGAAAATCATGTGGAAGAAACGTCAAAGACACTGGCTCATTAATAAAGTCAGTGAATGAACGGGACAGAATATTCCGTTGTGGTTAACTCCAAATCCATGGCACAGTAGTGAATCCCAAGAAAAAAAGCCAGCAACATCCTGGGTACTAACAATAGAATCTGGAGACCCAGGGTTCTTCCCGAAGCCCCCTCCCAGCATCTCTACTCCCATGTTTCCTCTTTCCACCTCCCAAGCCTCTGTGAACACTAGGTATGGACTGATGGATCCTACCACTTGTATCATGTGACACTCCTGCCCAAAAGCCTTCAACGGCTCCTTATTCCCTCTGCGTGAAATCTGCACTGGACCTCCTCAGTCTGGCTCAGCCTTAACTCAGTACCACAATTTTCCACTGTTCTCTAGAGCACTTCTTCCCTTTTAATTGGGTTGGTCCCCTCCCCCAGCCCAGACAGTGTAGGAGAGGGGGTGGGGTAAAGATGACATTTGGGGCCAGAAAACCCAGGTGTGAGTCCCAGATCCAACCCATTGGAACTCTCTGAACCTAGTTTCCCGTGGCTAAAACAGGGAGGATAATAATAGGCACTCGTGGGCTTGGTGTGAAGATTAAGGGGTATAATGGATGTTAAAATACTTTACAAATTGTAAAGGGCTAAAGGAATGACAATTGTTCATATCTACTCACAGTTATTCCCACCTCCAACACTGCCTCTGATCTCCTGACTCTTAGGCTCAGTCACACCCAACTCAGGCCCTGTCACCTGTAGAGAATTGTCCTGCTGACTTAAGTTCTTGCTGGAGTCCTAGCTCTCAAGGCCTCACCCCCAAAGTGTCTTGATTTGTTCACTCTGTCTTGCACATGTTAGCCTTAGAACTCCAAGCATTTGGTTATTCCCTTGTAGGTAATATCATACAAAAATTGAGGTTCCTTACAATTAAAAAACAAATATGCTTATAATAGCAAAGCTCAAGAAACAAATGGAGGGGAAAATCCCAAACGTCACTGAGGAAAGAAAGGTGCAATTATGGTAGACAGCCAGGTTAGCGGGCTGCTGCAGTAGGGTACCCTGGGGAGTAAACCTGATTTTCTCTTCTTCATGCTGCTATGAGAAGGGACTTAAACGCTGCAGCCCACAAAAGGGGAGGCTTGGGGTGGAACTTTCCCAGCTCTCTTCCTGGGGAGGAGGGTAGCTAATGAGATTGGTGAGCACCACATTTACCAGGAGGTGGTCACTGAATCAGGGGGCACTGTGATGCAGTCCTTACCTTTTGCACCTTGGTCTCATGCCTGTTCTCTGCCCCCTCCCAGACTTCTGTCCTCAGCCACCTGCACAGGGACTCACCCCTCGATGCCCACTACCACCACCACCAAGCAGGACGGTTGCCAGTCTCCTGCTGCTACCACTCTCCCAGCTTTCTAGAAGCAAGCTCACAGTCTTTCCTTGCAGTAGCTTAAACACGTGGACTCAGGGTCTGCTTGGGCGAACAGGCAGGTCCCAAAGTCTAGCACAGGGAAGAAGCCAGAAGTCTCACCTCACTCCCCAATACAGAGGTTAAAGAGAACCTGCAGTTTTGGAAGCCTACCTCCTCATGAATTGCCCTGATACCTGATGCGCCTTTGGCTAGTGGTCCTTGAGCCTGTTTTCAATCTCCCCGAAAGAGGAGAAGAGGTGGTTTCAGAGACCTTTACTTCCCGCAAGCACCAAGGTAAACTCTGAGCTCTTGAAGAGCCAAGGTATCATCATCTGATACACAAATGGAACCAAGGCTGAAGTGAAAGAGTTAATATGTCCTGATACAAGGGACATTGAGTGGCCCAGTGGCTGGGGTTCTCAATGATGGTTTAGCAGAAGATGCAAAAAGGACCTTTTTTGTTTTGTAATGACACATAAGAAAAGCTAAGGTCAGGTTTAATTTATAATTCAGTGTAAAGGAACTAAACTCATGTAATGCAAACCTATTTCTTTGTGTTGAGTCTATCAGATACAAGGACAGGGCTAAATTCATTCTCGATCATGTGTTTGGCAAGACACAAATAGCAGATAATTTAGAATTAAACTCATTTGCTCCCATATACTACGGAAATAAAAATGGGCATGACCCTTTGATAAACAGTTTGGCAATATGTTCTCAGGTGCTAAGTTGGAGAATGTCTGCTTTAGGATGTGTCAGGCCAGTACATAAAACAGCATGGTTCCAATGCCATCTGGAGCCGGTGCTCAGACAAGCGAATATGGAAGTCTGACCTTGGGAGAGAGGCCCAGAGTTCCATGTACTTATAAATTCATTTATAACTGAGACCTAGAGTTGACCAAAGGACAGCCTATGACATCTTTTTCTCAAATGCAAGGATTGGGTCCTATGTGCCATAACCAATTTTGTCTCAAAACATTTAGGAATCTGGGGCGCCTGGGTGGCTCAGTGGGTTAAGCGTCTGCCTCCGGCTCAGGTCATGACCCCAGGGTCCTGGGATTGAGCCCACAATGGGCTTGCGCAGTGGGGAGCCTGCTTCTCCCTCTGCCCCTCCCCCCAGCTTGTGCACGCACTAGCTCTAAATAAATAAATAAAGTAAATAAGTAAATAAACAAATAAATAAATAAAATCTTAAAAAAAAAGTTTGGGAATCTGCTTTCTTTCGATGTCTCTCCCTGTCTTTTCTTTTTTTTAAAAAATTTTTATTTATTTATTTATTTGACAGAGAGAGACAGTGAGACAGGGAACACAAGCAGGGGGAGTGGGAGAGGGAGAAGCAGGCTCCCCCAGAGCAGGGAGCCCAATGCGGGGCTCAATCCCAGGACCCTGGGACCATGACCTGAGCCGAAGGCAGATGCTTAACAACTGAGCCACCCAGGCGCCCCTCTCCCTGTCTTTTCTAAAGAAAGCCTTCATGTAAGGAAGTTGGAAGGCACAGGACAATCCCAAGGAGACCACTGGGGTGAACTGTTTCTCTTACCCGCCCTGCCGCTGCCTGCCTGGGGAGGACTGACACTCCCCCTGGAGGCTCCTCTCCAGGTAATCTTCAGCCCAGGAGAGCGAGCCCCACTTCCCCTGGACCACTGGTTGATCTCTTCTTCCCCAGAACTTTCTCAGCCCCCTGGACAGACTTCTCCTCAGGCACAAGTCACACTAGCAACACTAACTGCGACATGGTCTTTATTTCCCCAACACATCACACAGTGCTTGGCCTGTAATGAACGAATTCAGAAAATGTCCAATTAATGAATGGATAAGTGAATGAATGAGGGAGCAAATGCATGAATTTAATGTCACCACAGAGTAATTACCTCCCCTTCAGTTTCCCCTAGTTCTTCCAACCCAAACTTGAGGAGACCACGACTTGCTGTTGGAGACCATTCCCCGTTCTCCTGGTCTTTGTGGTAATCTGTCAGAGACACTGACTGGGAAGCCAGCAGCAGTGAATGAAAGCAGTTCCGCAGATACAACCTAAGGGAGGCCCCCGGTCATCTGCTGAAACCCAGGGAAGATGGTTTTCCCCACCAGATTTGTGGCTCAAAGATTCCCACATTATTGTTGCTGTGGTACCTATGCTGGACAAATGGCACCAGAAACTTCTCTTTCCTGCAGCAAAGCCCTGGTCAGCCAGGTCGGATTTGGGGGAGGGAGAGGGGTGGTGGTGATGGTTTGGTCTTCTCCACACCTACGGGGGGCTGGAAATCCAGTTTGGGAGGTTAACGGTGGATTTTGAATTAAAATACAGTAAGCCTTTCATTCCTTCCAACTCCCATCTTCTGTTCTTGAAGCTGTAAAGAAAGGCCCCCTTGCCCTCCTGCAAGACTGCCGGAGGCTTAGAACCTTAAGCTGCTGTCATTGGCTGGAGCTCAGTGAGAGTCATCAGTTAGGTGTTTAGAACAGTACGATGTAGGCGGGGCTTGTTGGAAGGTGTCACCGAGGGAAGGCCAAGCAAGCCAGGACCATGAGACCAGCTGGGGCTGTGAGGTCATTTGGCCTAACAGGGAGGCAGCTTTGTTTTCTTAGCCATGACATTCGATGCCCCACCAGTTATTCAATAACCCGAAGTGAGGTGGGTCCTACAAATTCCTGAATCTCCTTGGGGATGGTGGAGGAGGGGCTATGCTTGCCTGATCAAGGGCACCCAGGAGAAGCCAGAGCTGGCCACCTGCCCCCAGGAAGATGGCCAGGGAATCAAAACTCAAGAAGAATATTCAGAACCAAGTAGTATCCCTTCTGCAGAGGGATGAAGAGTGATTCTGCCTCCCATTTAATCCAGACAAGCAAGGCCAGCTCCTAGAGAGGAAAGTGAGACTCATCTGCAGACCCAACTGGCGTTCAAATTCTCAAGTCAAATGAAGCAGCCAATTCTCAGCAAATTTGCCTTAAAAAAAAGAGATGAGGGCTAGGAGTGAAGTTTTTGGTTTGTTGCGGGGTGGGGGAGGGGAAGTCATTTGCTTTTTGATTTGTCTATTTTACTATCCAATATATGCACACCTATGACCCAATATACAAAGACTTTTTAGAGCTTTAAATACATGAAGTATTTTGATGAGAGACTGTAATTAATGCTTCAAAAGAGTAAATTCAAGCCAAACATATTTTCCCGTGAACACTTCATAGAGGTTAAAGGAAAAAGAGGTTGTAGATTTTTCCTTTTAAGCATAACATTGGGGGTAGGGTGATGTATTCCTTCCCTAGGGCTGCCCTCACAAAGTACCACAGACTGGGGTGGCTTAAGACAACAGAAATGTAGGGGCGCCTGGGTGGCTCAGTCGGTGAAGCATCTGCCTTCAGCTCAGATCATGATCCTGGGATTGGGTCCTGGGATCCAGCCCCAGGTCAGGCTCCTTGCTCAGCAGGGAGTCTGCTTTTCCCCTCTGCCGCTCCCCCTGCTTATGCTCTTTCTCTCTCTCTCTCTGACAAATACATAAATAAAATCTTAAAAAAAAAAAAGACAACAGAAATGTATTGTCTCACAGTTCTGGGTGCTGAAGGTCTGAGATGAAGGAGTCAACAGAGCCACGCTCCCTCTGAAATCTACAGGGGAGAATCCTGGCTTGCCTCCCTCGCTTCTGGTGCCTACCTCAGCACTGCTTGGCTTCTGAGTCCATCACTCTCACCTCTGCCTACATCATCACATGACTATCATTGCCCTGTGTGTCTGTGTGTGTCTTCTTCTCTTGTAAGGACACCAGTCATAGTGGATTAAGGGCCCACCCTACTCTATCCAGCATGACCTCATTTTAGCTAATCACATCCGCAACCTCCCTTCAACAAACCAACAAACCTCTAACAATCCACATTTCCAAATACGGTCACATTCTGAAGTACTAGGGGTTAGCACTTTGCCACCTTTCTTAAGGGGACACAGTTTAACCCGTTACAGGGGATGACCCCCAAGAGCCGTAACCAACCCAGCTCATAAAGGGAACACATGGAGCTCACAGCATCCATAGAGCTCCAGTCGGTCCTGGGAAGGCCCTTCGCTACGGAGACATCTGTGATTCTTCCCAAAGAGGGAAACAAGCCATTCATTCTTCAATCCTTTCAGCAGATAGTTACTAAGCACCTACTCCGTGCCCTCCATGTGCTGGCCGTGGGTGAGAGATGTAAGACGAGGTCCCAGTTATGGGAGAAGAATATGAGGAGTAAGACACAGTGTAGTTTTGTAGTTTTTGGTTCAACTGTCCCCAGCCCACCACACAGTGTGAGCAGTTTGAGGGCCGGGTGCCCTGTCCCAGGCAGCCTCTGCAGCAGGCCCCCACATGCTCATAATTATTTGTGGAATTGGCTTGCAAGGAGCCTTTGGAAAGAGAAAAACAAGGATATAAGTGGTTAACGCAGAACATGCTACAGGGTAGAGGAGACAAAGTCCAAAAGTCAGGGAGGCATAAGGGAAGAATCATATGATTTTCGTGTTGGGAAGGATTTCTGAGAGTCTCTAAGTTGGTGGTTTTCAAACTTAAACACAAAACCAATGGAACACTTTATTTGAACAAAATCATATGAAGACCGTGGAATGTGTGAACAAGCAAAAGCCAGATCGTTCTGGTAGAAGGATCAGAGGGCTTACAGGAGCCCCTCCTGCCCAGCATCACCTCCACATTCAGACCCTGCACTCCCTGGGAAGGAAACACCTCCCAAGGCATTGGTTGAAAACCATTAGACTACTGATGGGGAAACCGAGGCCCGGAGAGGCAGCAATGAATATCATCTGTAGGGACGTACACCATGAGTCTACAGCAGAGGCAGGACTAGAACCCGGATTCTTCTCTGACTTCTAGAACAAAGCTTTCTGTACTACCTCATGCCCTTAGCACAGATTAGACAAAAAGATGAAGTTTCACACTCTGGTCTCCTTTCTTATCCAGACAGACCCTCCTTTCCTGCAGCCTCCTCCTTGTCCCCACACTGCATATTTCCACAGGACATAACCAGCACCAGCCTCTGGAGGCAGGAGAAGGGGCTCAGTCCCTTTCTGGGTCTCTTCCAGCCCAGTGATACTGTAGCTACTACCTGTCACCCTGACAAAGCCTTCTAAACTACCTGGGACTTACCTCACTCCCAACACAGTCCTTCTCTCCCTCTGCAGAGGAGAAAAATCAAGGTTCACAAGACACAAATGGGGAGAATTCCTGCACAAGTCTGCTCTGAACCCCGCGTCTTCTATTCCACATAAATGACAGAGACAGAGTGAGTTGGAGAGCTGCAGAGACTTCCACAAGGATAGTCCTACCCATATTGGGACCGCTTAGAAATCCATACCTGAAGAACAACACCTGATGCCCACGTTTCTTAGCACAACCAAGTCAACCCTGGGAGAACATTCCAACCAAGCAGGGTCTCCTCATGAGATGTCTTGTCCACGTGTGAAGTCACCTTGGCCTCCATCCTTTTGAAATGACTCTTCAAAGACTCACTGCAACCTGCAAGGAGGTTGCCTCCGGAGTCACCTACCTGACAGCCAAAGAAAAGCCAGTAGTTTAGAGAATTCTCCAGAGACAGTGCCCCTAGGAGTACCGAGTACGGATGAGCTTCGATGTGTGAATTCAAGACCTCTAAGTTCAAGTCTTGACTCTGCCACTTACTCCCAAGTGACTTGGGACCGGTCTCTTGATTACTTGTGAGTCTGTTTGACCTCTGGAAGTTGGGGGTTTACTCAAAATTTATTCAACAAACCCTCACTGAGCACCTACCACGTGCCAGGTGCAGTACAGAGCTGTAGTAAATTCTGCCCTGCCCTACTTCACAGGCTGTGGTGAGGAACAGACCTGCAGGAAAATGTGGCTCATCAGTGGCGGTGTCATGTAAATGTTGTTTCTACTCTAAGACTCCTATGGAGTGGGAAACAGGGAAACATGTATTTCTTTATTTCTTTTCCTTTTTTTTTTTTTTAAGTTTTTATTATTTATTTGTCAGAGAGCGCACAAGCTGGGGGAGCAGCAGACAGAGGCAGAAGCAGGCTCCCCGCTGAGCAAGGAGCCCAATTTGGGGCTCGATCCCAGGACCCTGGGATCATGACCTGAGCCGAAGGCATCCCGAGACATGTATTTTTTTGGCATCTCCTTTACTCTTCCAGGCCTCATTCTCTCATTTTATGCCCCCAAAATGTGATTGGATCTCATGTTTTTCACGATTTTCCATCACACCAACTCATTCTGAAGGCTGAGTTGGCACCTGAAAAACCATGATCCATGTAAATCGGCATTCTTTAATTTCCCTTAAAGAACAGTGAATGGGGGCGCCCGGGTGGCTCCGTTGGTTGAGCGACTGCCTTCGGCTCAGGTCATGATCCTGGAGTCCCAGGATCGAGTCCCGCATCGGGCTCCCTGCTCGGCGGGGAGTCTGCTTCTCCCTCTGCCCCTCCCCCCTCTCATGTGCTCTCTCTCATTCTCTCTCTCTGAAATAAATAAATAAAATCTTAAAAAAAAAAAAAAAAGAACAGTGAATGGCAGGGCGCCTGGGTGGCTCAGTCGGTTAAGCGTCTGCCTTTGGTTCCAGCCATGATCCCAGGGTCCTGGGATCGAGCCCTGCGTGCTTCTCCCTCTCCCTCTGCTGTTCCCCCTGTTCGTGCTCTCTTTCTGTCAAATAAGAAAATAAATAATCAATCTTTAAAAAAAAAAAAACAACAGTGAATGGCATGTACTTTCCCTTATTCACCCCATATCTGCAGCAGAGCCAGGCACTTAGTAGAATCTCAGTAAATCTGCTGAATGAATGCATGAATGGGAAATTTTGCCCCCAGAGAGGAGACCTAGTAAAATTAGAATTAAGAGGAGGAAACTTCTCCTAGAGTCTATTTTACCCGATAGTCTCCCAAAGGATCAGCATCCTCTCCGATACTCTCCTGACGACCGTGAATGACCCGAGGTTGCGCCTTCCCTCTCTTCCGGTTCCTGGCAGGAAGACCCTTCGGGCTAGGGGACATTGTGTGTCGTCTAGCAGCCAGGGCTGACTCCAGTCTTCTGACAGCTTCCTGTTGCACTAGTCACACAAAGGGGGCGGGCGATGCGGGTGTCCCCCGCCACCCTCACGCTCACAGCTGGGGCCAAGGGGAATATTTTCATTCAGCCATTCTCCCCCTTCCTTTTTTCTTTTAAGCTTCTTCTAGTGATAAAAGCTGAAGAAAATTGGAATTGGCAGCTCTGTGGTCTTCACTCAATAGGAAAAGTACTAGAGATCATGTGAACCACACTTTTGAAAACTCAGAAAAAAATCTAATCTTGCCTCAATAAAAATGACATCATGTCACCGTAAGCGGCAGGGGGGAAAGGCTTGAAGGTTGCTGGCAGTGGCCCAGCAGAGTTCAGGGGTTCTGTTGGCTGCGCTGAATTCCCACGGGAAAGGTAGCCAAGACTGCTGCTTCCCAGGTGAGCCTCTGAGGCGCAGGAGGAGTGGGGAGGAACAAGAAAGCCCCCCGAAACCTCACTGTCATCTCTCACATTGCTGTGATCACAGCGCAGGGGCTGGCGTCCCCTGTGCCCCCACCTGCCTTTCTTCCCAGTGTAGCTTTGGGCGGCGCCCCTCCCTCTGGTCGGCTTTGCGGGAGAGACAATCCCAATGACAGCACATCTCCCTGTGAGGGCACAGACCCGCAGCCACAGAGGGCAGTGACAAATGCCCCAATTCCACTCTAGCGTGGGGTCTTGGCAAACTTACCCTTAGGGGGCCTGAACCAAAGACAATAATAGAAATGGCATGGAGGCCGCCTTAGCCCTGAGAAGGACATTGCTGGGGGCTGCATTTCACGGTGCCTCAGTTTACCTTCAACTGGTCATCACTTTCTGCTATCAGCCGTTGACTGTTCATTAGCAGTCCCCGGATTGGTATAGAAGGGATGAGTAAGAGTGCCTGCCCTCAAGATGGGGCCTGGGGGCTGGGGGCCACAGATGGAAGGGTGACTTTTCAGGATCTACCTTTCTGTACTGCTTGGAATTTTTAACCATATGCATTTTTTTTTTTAAGATTCTATGTATTTATTTGATAGAGAGAGAGTGAGAGAGAGAGCACAGGCAGGGGGAGTGGCAGGCAGAGGGAGAGGGAGAAGCAGACCCGCCACCAAGCAGGGAGCCTGACATGGGGCTTGATCTCAGGACCCCAGGATCATGACCTGAGCTGAAGGCAGACGCTCAACCGACTGAGCCACCCAGGCACCCAACCATATGCATTTTTTAAAGATAAAATCAATCACTAGATAAAGAGAAATCTCTTAGTAGCAAATGAACCCCCGGTGACATCTACCTCTCCCTGCACCCCTCACCTGACTTCTCAAACTATGTTTTTACAGTACCCTCTACAGGTACGGAGGAGCCCAATGAGAGCAAATCTGGAATTTCCATTTGACTTGAAGAGTTAGCCAGAGGGAGAGGCAGAAACATTATTTCTATATTAAAGGAAATATGAACATATGTGGAGTATAATGCAAAATATACTTACATGATTACGAAGAAACATAATTGCTTCATTCTTAAGGTATGCCATATACCAACAGACCAGCTAACAGGCTGCCGAGGCACTTGGGGCCGGTCCTGGTGTCTAAGGGGCCCTGAGACTACGGACGCGTCTGTGGTCTCTGTCTCCAGGGGCTGCACACATGAAGCAGACCTGGTTAGTGTCCCACACCGAGAGAGGTGTTCAGGGGCGCCTGGGTGGCTCAGTCGTTGGGCGTCTGCCTTCGGCTCAGGTCATGATCCCAGGGTCCTGGGATAGAGCCCCGCATCGGGCTCCCTGCTTAGTGGGAAGCCTGCTTCTCCCTCCCCCACTCCCCCTGTTTGTGTTCCCTCTCTCACTGTGTCTCTCTCTCTGTCAAATAAATAAATAAAATCTTAAAAAAAAAAAAAAAGAAGAGGGAGGTGTTCAGAGAGCGGGGCTGGAGGTGGCAGAGCTGCATCCTTGGAAGATGGGAAGGATCTTGGGAAGATGGGAGGTGGTGGGTGGGCCTGAGCAGAAGCTTGGCCCGGGGGCAGAGAGAGTCCTCCTGTGCAGAGAGATGGAAGGTGGACCCAGGTGACAGAAGGCTCCCAGGACAGGCCACAGTGCCTGGACTCAACGTGGCCAGCCAGCACTTCTCAGACGTGGGCCTGAAACCCCACTTCAAGGCCGGGGAGGGAGGATATGCCCCCTGGGGGTTCTGGAGGTAGCCCGAAGCTGCTGGCCACAAGGAGCCCCTTCCTGACAGTGGTAGTTCTATCTTCAAAATATATCCGCAGTGCAACCACCTCCTGGATGAATGTTATGGTTTCCTACCTGTGGTCTCCTGGACTCCCTCCTTGCCCACCATAGGGCAGCCAAGGTGATCTTTTAGTAACATGAAGCACAGTCTGTGATCCCCATGGCTCCAGCCTCCCTCACAGCCCACAGCCCCAAGCCTGCAGCATCTGGCCAGTCACTCTCTGCAGCCTCTCCCCCTTCTCTCCCCTTTGCATTTTGCTCACTTTGCACCAGCCCCACCAGCCCCACCAGCCCCACCAGCCCCTCCGGCCTCCTCACTCTCCTAGGGCCCATCACTAGGCGTGGTCCTGCCTCAGAGCCTTTGCACTGGCGCTTTCTCCTCTTTAGAAAGCTTCCCCCCAGATATTCAAATGCTGGTTCCCTCCCCTGCTTCCAGTCTTCCCTCAGAGGCCTTCCCTGATCATGCAATTTACACCTGCTGCTCCCGCACTGCCTCTCTCCCCTCCCCTACTTGACATATCTCTCTAGTACTTGTCACCCATTAATATGCTACCTACCCCACTCCATGTATTTTGCTTGTCTCTCTCTCCATCGAAAATGTAGGCTCCAAAGGAGTATGGATTTCTTATTTCTGTTTTATCACATGTAACACCATGCAATTCCTCCTTAAGGAGAGTTCCAATTGATAAATGTAAAAAGAATGAGGGAGATCAAAAATCACTATTAGCTTGCTACAGTAGTAATTGCCACAGGCAAGATCCTTTGATAGAGTCTAAATTTGGAGAAACAGTATATTTGCAGAATCTTGAAGTATCAGCCCCAAAACATGTAGGGAAGAGGGAGGGGGAAAGTATAACGTTACAGTGGACAACCCTGGCAGAAACTAACTTGCCCTCATAATCATGGTTAACAGCGGCAGTGAAGGGGCGCCTGGGTGGCTCAGTCGGTTAAGCGACTGCCTTCGGCTCAGGTCATGATCCTGGAGTCCCGGGATCGAGTCCCGCATCGGGCTCCCTGCTCGGCGGGGAGTCTGCTTCTCCCTCTGATCCTCCTCCCTCTCATGCTCTCTGTCTCTCATTCTCTCTGTCTCAAATAAATAAATAAAATCTTTAAAAAAAAAAAAAAAACAGCGGCAGTGAAATAGGGCAGCATCATGTCACCCCTTCCCTGCTGCCCTGGGAAGGGCACATCACCTTGACACATACACCCCAAAAGCGCAGCTCCCCAACATAGACGTGAGAAGACATCACACAGACCCCAGGAGGACATTCTGTAAAAACAACTGGTCAGTACTCTTAAAAGCATCATGAAAACAAGGAAAGACTTTGGAACTGTCACAGAGAGAAGTAGACTGAGGACACCAGACAACTCAATGCGCCTGGAATCCTGGATGAGATCCTGGGAAAGAAAAAAATAAAATAAAATAAAACTAATAGAAAAAAATAATGAAATGGGAAGGAAGTCAGTCATTTATAGCACTGGACCAAGATTATTTGCTCAGTTTTGATGACTGCTCCATGGTTAGGTAGGATGATGAACACAGGGAAAGCTGGTGAAGGGTATGAGGGCTTTCTTAGTATTGTTGCAACTTTTCTGTAAGTCTAAAACTATCTCAAAAAAAAAAAAAAATGTAAAGGGCCATCAGGGGCAAAAGTAGCAATCTTTTTTCACTCAACTCTAGGCTTCAGGGCAGAAAGAAGGGAAAATAAGTCTAGGACCTATTATTGCAAGTGCAACTGTGATAAACCAGGTGTCATCGAGGGAGCGGCTCCTCCTTAGCCGCCCTGGTCCGGTCTGTCACCGAGGCTTGTCGGGTCTCTCCAACTCTTGAATCCACCCTCTCGGGGGGAAATAGTGCCCCTAAAGAACCATCCAGAAACTCCCTTCTAAACGACTGACGTGGAGGGACCAGACAGGTGGGAAGACAAGGGATGCATGTGACCTGGAAAACAAGGGGAAACGCCTCAACCCTATCAGCAAGTGAAAGGAAAAATCTATAAAACTCAAATGCCTCATCTTGGTCATTTGACATGGTCTTTATTCTGTGAGAGAAAGCAATGGGCCCCACACAGGGTATCAAAGACTAAGATCTCCTGTTATCTCCAGTTTTTGCTCAAAGAATTCAACATATTTGGGTGGGTTTTTTTTTTTTCAATCTCCCCCTTTCGTTTATTGTCTCAGGGTAAACACTTGTGATTCATAAATGCCTCAAGAGTGAATCAGTATTCTCCTGTTCAAACCAGCAGAGGCCACATCAAACAATAGCCCACAAGGTATTATTAATCATTAAATAGGCACATAGGAGAACACTCAGGCAAGGGACCCAGTTTTCTTTTCTTTCTTGTCTTTTTTTAAGAAAATAACAAAGAGCAAAGCTTGACTTTGACCTATTCGGGGGGGGGGGAGTGTTTTGGGGTTTTTTTGTTGTTGTTGTTCTTCTTCTTCCATAAAAGACTTAGTCAAATACAAGTATGTCAGGTGGGGAAAAAGCTCCTTCCTTTGGGGTCTTCCTTCTGCCATTAAACAAGGGCCTGGATTTCAAACTACAGCACTTGCTTTCTTTGCATACACATGCCCAAGACACACGGATGTCGTCGGCCATGGTGGCTGGTGCAAGGGTTGCTGGTGGCATTGCTATGAAAGCCCACAGCCTGGTGCAGACCGGAAGGTGGACAGACGTATTTGGCTGCTCTACAGAAGAGGAGACCAAGTCCTGTCACACATACTGTAAGCAACCGTCCGACCAAAATAAAAATAAAAATAAAAATAAATAAAGGGAGGGTCAGAGGGAGGCCCTCTGACCCTCCCTTCTCCTAGATACCCCGAATAAGGTCCTCTAGGCTCAACAATGGGGCTCCTCCCTTTATGGAAGGTAGATCAATGGCATCACCTTCCAGAGACATAGAAGTGCTAAGACATCAGGGACTAAGAATAATATTCCTCCTCAAGAAGCATCTCTGATGAAAAGACTGCTGACTGGCCAGAGGAACAATGGAGAACATGTCACCACAGGCCACAGAAGTAGGATGGCCACGAGTCCCAAATTACACCAAGTGTCCCGACCTGATTGTGAACAACACTACCTTTCACTCTCCATAAACTATATGGTCATCTACAAGCACCCCTGGGGCAGGAAAGGCCTCAGACGCTCATCTTTCCACCAATCGTATCTCACGTAAGTGGGACTGGATCCAGCGAGGGCCTGCCCGGGTTTGCTCCTGCGCATTAAGTGCCCCTCTGCAGCGCTTCCCATTCCTCCCTGCGGGGCTGGGCCCTCCCACACATCCTGCGCGCCAGGCCCACGCTGATGCCCTTGCCTGCATCCAGAACTCTCCCTTCTGTGGGCCTGAGGCTTGTTTCCATTACTCAAAGCAGGGCTACTTGTGTGGTAGAGACCCTCTTCTCTGGAAAAGGAGAAGGAGCCAGATATTCATTTATTTATTTTATTATTTTATTTTTTTTATTTTGAGAGAGAGAGAGCGTGTGCGTGCACAAGAGCCAGGGGGTGGGGGGGACGGGCAGAGGGAGAGGGAGAGAAAGAATCTTAAGCAGGCTCCACGCCCAGCATGGAGTCCGGCACCAGGCTGGATCCCACAGCCCTGAGATCACGACCTGAGCGAAATAAAGAGTCAGACGCTCAACCGACTGAGCCACCCAGGCGCACCCGAGCCAGATAATTTTTTAGGTTTCTCCTGGTCCCCCAGCCTGTGACTCAAAAAAGACTGGCTGAAGCCTTGGCTTTGCCAAATATTCATGGACCAATTTACCACAGTGGTTGCCCATCCATTTCTTTGAAAATGTTAACTAACATCTTATGATTCTTTTCCCCGATAAATGAGGCTACCTATCTTACATGCTGGAGATACACAGAGAGCACTGAGAGAAGGGGCTGAAAACTTACATTGAATTTGTGACATGCCGGGCCCTGTTCTAAGCACTTGATATATTAGTCCTCACGGCAATCCTATAAGCACTACGACTCTCTCCCCATTGAGCAGGGAAGGAAATCGAGGTACAGAAGAGTTAGGTCACATAGTTAGAAAGGAAACAAGCTGGAACATGAACCGAGGCAGTCTGGTTCCATTGTCCTTGCTTTCTAGCCACACTGCTATCGTTTTCCCTGAACGTATAGAGATATGTGTGCAACATTCCTAACAGAAATAATCACCAGCTCAGTCAAATCTCAGCTGTAAAACACTTGAAGTTCCTATTTAAATATGAGGCCATTTCACCTCAACTTTACAGCCCCTTTATCAATATCATCAACATCGTAAAGCAACAGGTGTGTTGGGGTGCTCTGTAAAAACTGGTGTTTCTGTGTGCTGTGTTTACACGTACTAAACCCAGCGTGTCTGCGCACGATTACGCCGTCCTTCTTGGTTACACAGAATCTTCCGCGAGGGGCTGGCATGAACAGAGCGTGAAGGCCAGCGAAGAAGTCAGCAGGGGTCCTTCCTCTGACCTTTTGAGGGTTCCTGCTCCACCTGGGGGACTGCCCACCAGCCTCTCCTTTCTCATGTGACCTCCTTCTCAATTTCTTTCCCAATTTTCCAGAAGGCACAGTGATCTCCCCACCAGTCCTTTCCCCCTTCCCATCTGTTGCCCAGTGGTAGAAGCTGGCTGCCTGAATCTTACTGATTAACTATACATCAATTTGGCAGACTATGATTACAGTAGAACGGTTTGGGAGCTCAGTATCTCACTTCTTCCCACGCACCTTACCCCGGGAATTGCTTTGTACTTTCATATTGCCATGTGGTGGTGTGCCTTTAATAACCATCAATAAAGATAGGCCTGGGAAAATATGGACAGCCACAGACTCCTCTAAATTCACCTGATTGCAACAGAGTAGAGCTGTCTGCAGGGGACAGCCCAGCTGGCCAGAGGTGGCCACCAGGAGTGGTCAAAGTAAACCCACCTCTTAGATTCCGCAATCCAGTAAATTTGGAAAAATACACTGACCCTCTGAGGGTTTCACCCAATTGCCGATAAAACCTATTTCCTTAAGTCAAAGTTCAGTCATGCATTTATTCTCCAAAGATTTGGGGGTGCCAGACACCATAAGGAGTTTCAGAGCCTTTTTTTTTTTTTATCAGAGAAGCAATAGAAATGAAGAATGTGGGAGGCAAAGGGGAAAATTTTATAATATAAATCTCACCACTCTGCACAGATGACCAGCATTCAAATAGCAACAGGGATGGAAGTGATCTGTCAAAAGAGGCGTGTAGTTCCGCCTTACACATAGTAGGGGCTCACAAACAGTCACAGAACTGAATTCGGTGAAACAGGCAATTAGAAATTGGACAGTTGTAATCCTTGACTAAATTACCTCACCACCACCAACACAGGTTCACTCGGTTCAAAGAAAACAAGCTGGGACTCTATCCTTCCATCCCGATAATGAGTAGTCCTAGACACGGAGTCTAGGTCTGTCCCAAGTGCCAGGACTTTTGAGGGCAGGTGAGGAGGGTGAATCACCACCGAAGACAAGGAGATCAAATACTTGCCCGTGAGTGCTGCCCCCCACCCACCCCACGGCTATGGAAGGCTAGAGAGAGAAAGGCCACAGCTGGATACGTGCCGGATACACACGCAGCTTGGCAACCTCCTCCGGGAGCCGGCAACGCTCCGGGACTTTATCTAGAGACCTCCATCATTCAGGCAGGCCTGCTCCACGCCAGCGTGTTCCAACAGAGCTCGCCCTCCCTGGCCCCTTGCCTCCCCCCACCACACATACACACTCCCAAAGATGTGTCCTCTGGATTACCAACATTCTATACCAAGTTGACAGACATCTCTCTTCTTCCCTCTGTTCCATTTTTCTGCACACTCTATTTTTGTCCATGGCTGAGAAAGAAAGGTTGATTCTCCCCTGGCTGCTAAGCTCCCTGCCCTGCCTTGTCTCCTTAAAGGTACTGTTTTCCAGAAAGCTTACCTATCCTATATCTTGTGCCCCCTGTAACCCATGGCCTAGCCAAATGCCTCCTGCACTGACCACTAGAATGTTCTCTCCCTCCCTAAGTCTCCCACCAAAATCCTTCTAGATCATCAAACCATATATGAGGACAAAATGCCGTAATGGACTAGAAAGTGCCCTGTCATCTACCAGCAGGGAACAGTTACCGCCAACTCTGTGGATGAGACCCGAAGACCCCAACCATGCTGGAAACCACCAGAGTCTTAAGCTGTGGCTCTGGCACCTGCCTAAACCATCTTCTCTTGTTCCCGAAGCCTGATCTCTCAAAGGAAAAATATGTATTTCACATGCAAGTGCCATCTATCAACCACTTGGAAAATCCATTATATTTCTCACCTCTCCCTCTGCTACATGTGACGTCAGCCAGCAGCTCCATGTCTTTGTGCTCCAACATCATCACGTCTTCTCTGGTCCCGATGAAAGCCTAGTATTGATGAAGCACAGATTCAGGGCCTGGACATATTCTCTCCCCGCCCCCCTATCTTCCTTCTAGAGCACAAATAAGGGAAACAGGTTGGCAATCCGAAGAAAAGAGGGATGGTGTGTGGCTTGGCTCACTTTGGCTGACTGGGAGGCAGGCCGACTTAAGCCCTACAAGTGGCTTCCTATCTGCTGGAACTCAGAAATCAAGATCCTTTCTTTTCACGAGGTTACAGGGTAATGGGCAAATCCGAGAGAAGATCACAGTGCAGCAAGCCTGGAGTTCACCCATGCTCTGTGCGGGCGTAGTCTGTCACACTACCAACTCACTCGCCAGCAGGTAGTTCAAGCTCGCAATTGGAAAATCCACACTTGCTGTAAATGACATTTCAAAATGTTTTTAGAGAGATATGGTGAGGTGGGTTTCTGGACTGGTGGGCAGAAAATCTAAGCCTAATTCTGGCTTTGCTATTTCCTCTTGGAGAGGCTGCTGAACCTCAGGCAAGTCACGTTCTCTTGGGCTCAATTATACCACCTCTTAGGTCTCTTCCCCTGCCTCCCCTGACCCTTTAATTAAAAAATGTTGCAACATTCATCCCATATCATCTTCAGGCCCTAAGTTTTATCCTAATGGTTTTCCTGGCTAGCTGAAGGGTTTTTTTATTTTTTTAAGCAACTTAGCGTGATGTCACAATTTGAGCAGCCATTATTAGCAAGCCAAACAAATGCATGGCCTGGGCTTAAAGGGCTAGGCTTCACCCCACCTTCTTGAGCCTTCCAGAAACCCCGCACAGCCACCGGCCCCTGTGCAGTTCCGAGCCTTTCACACACAAGGGTGCAAGTTAGCCACCCTGCGCTCCCTGGGGAATGCCCTCCTCATCCCTGCACTTGCAGGTTTGACTCACTGCAGCCCTGTTCAGAGGGTAAAGGTCACTAAAAGCAAGTTTAGAGGCTTCCCACCGCACTGCTGTTGCTGCTGTGACTGGGCCAGATGTGGGAAGTAAGCCATTCCAGAGCGCCCTCCCCTCCCCCCCCCACCCGTTTGGAAAAGGCTTTCTTGGCAACCATCCTTTCCTTTCCGGGGGCCCGTCAGAAAAGTGCACATTCCCCTGGTCTCACTGGCTTGGTCAAGTTTTCCAAGGGGGGCGGGGTGGGGAGTGGGGAGCAGAAAGCATTACAGGTTGCTATTAGCCAATGTTGAAAGCTTCTCTTGCTGCCTCCACCCCGTTTGCACCTTGAGGTCCCCGCTTGGCTAGAACCCAACCAGGCAGTTTCGTTCAGAAGTAGCCACTTATTTTTATCGAAGATGGAATGCAGAGTTGCAGTTGTTTCTAATGCCTCTTCATGGCAACCAGGACTCTTGTTCTAAGCATTTCTGAATCCTCTTCTCTTGATAAACATTTGGCTTTCTTGCCTGTCCCTTTCTCCATCCAAAAATTGGGTGCAGAGCAGCTCAAGAGCCTCAGAATTTAAAATTTAAAAAAAGTTCTGGAAATTCAAAGTACTTTTATTAATGTGTCTATTTTAAATCCAGGCTTCCATGGTGAGCACAACTCTATACACCCCACCCTGAATTTCCCATGGACCCCAGCACTGTGGTGTGGTGGAAAGAGCTCGGAGCTGGCTGCTGGCTCCCACTCTGGCCCTGTGTTGCTGCAGGCCCTTAAGCCAGTCCCTTGCCCCCCCTGGGCCTTAGAGTACACACTTGTAAGTGAAGGTTGCCTAGATCAGTTTCCTCCACCTTCCTGGGTCCCCTTCAAGAAGCTCTGAAATTCTGCTGAAAGCTATGGACCCTCCTCTCAGGAAAAAATGATGCATCCATTGGTTCATCCATCCAGTCAAAAAGCATATATTAAGCTACTGCCAAATATGCATGTAGACTTAATTTTGAATTCCATTCCAGGCTTTTTTTTTTTTTTTTTTTTTTTTTTTTCTTTCCCGGGTTTTTTTTTTTTTTTTTTTTTTTTTTTAGCTTCCGCGGAAGAGGGGGCGGGGGCGGGCATTCCTCCGTGAACCTTAAGGTAAGAAATCCTGGTTGTGAATTCTGCCATGACGAGCATATATGGGCTCTTATCTACAAGGAGCACCATCATGATTCTAGCAAAGGACAGGCGGATGGCAGAAAACGCAGGCAGGGAGGCCGTCATCCTGCAGGTGATCTCTGGCTTCCCGCCCCTTCCCACCGGGCTCGCGCACCGGCAGACACGCGTGCACCGCCCCGCCGACGGCCGCGATGCGCTGTTGCTGGGCGCTCAGACTGCGGGGAGCTGCCTGCAGCTCTGGAGAGACAACAAACAGCTCTTCTAGCCCGGGCTTTATTTTTCTCACGGTCTCTGAAAAGGCTGCGATCAGGTGATATGTGTGGGACTGCTCCCTATACAGGTGCGGAGCAGGTACTGGGGGAGGAGAAATCCGCCCCGTGTGTACTTACTCAAGGCTCTTTCAATAGCTCTCCCAGGATAGCTCTTGGCAGGGCAGCTACCTCGGCTCTGGCAGGCTGCAGGGAATCCGAGTGTGAGAAAGTCAGTCAAGCGGAGGAAAACGGGGGGGGGGGGGGGGGGGGGCGCTTCAAGTCCTCAGGCAAAATACCTTTTTTCTTTTCTCACTTTCTGTCTTTTCTGTAGCTTTAAACCAAACCCACAACCCATTCTGATACCTAGGGACAAAGGGGAGTCTCACTAGAGGTGCAGGTATTTGTTTTATGGTTTAAAGCAAACAGGTGATGTCAGAAGACAGAGAAAATCACCCTTCGTGGCCCAGAAAGGGGGACGGGGATAAACAGAGCAGCCCCTGGTCCTATTTATCCGGCATGATACAGTGGGAAAGGTTCCTTGTGTTCTGCTGGTCTCACAGTGGGATCAAAGAGGTGACCTCTGTTGATGAACAGGGTTCAATATTCCCTTTGCTTTGGGGGTGGGGGGAGGACTGAAAAATAAAGCCATTCTATCTAAGGGGAGGCTTCCAATTCCCAAAGTCTTGTCTTGAGTGTAGGAGCTTAGTTCCCCATTTGAGAAGGGGTGGGAAGAGTGTCGGCTTGGTCCTATTTTCACTGCCCAGGATAAGTGAGGATACTGAAAAACAGTGTATAAGTACATTTGCAAAGAAATTTTCTTCTTGAATGGTTAGGGTGGAGGGCCAGAGATTTCATGGGTTCAGGTTTTTTGTTTGTTTGTCTGTTCGGCCCAGAGACAAATCCAGGGCACATTTCTGGTTACTCAACTGACCCCTCTGTCTCTCAAAAAATGTGTGTGTGTGTTTAAGTTATTTGCTCATTCTACCAGTCTAAGCACTCCTAAAGTGGCAATAAAAGGGTTGCTGATTAACTATTTGACCCATGAGAGCTGCCTCAGGCACAGCAGTGAGACCCTAACCTGACTATAATCAACATTCTCCACGCACCTTCAGGGTGCCAAATCCCAAAGAGATGACAGAGGCAGAGACAAGAAAAGACTCGGGCTAGAAGGGACAGGGGGTGGCATACCCAGCTAGTTAATTGGTACCAACAGCAGACCGCAGTCAATGTCATAGCAGAACTTAGTGGAGGAAGTCACTGGCTCTCACAGACTTGGGGGGAAACCTGGAAAGAGTTAACATGCTTCCCTGGGAAGGGTTTAGTTCCTTGGAAGAATCTGGGTCAGAGTATTTATGCAGTTTTTAAAAAGTCAGATGCTGAGTAGAGCATTTTAAGAAGCTTGCAAAGTTTGCATGGCAGAAAGGAGGGTGACTTCGGAGGCTCATCACCTTTCACCAAGAGGATTTCAAATACACAGGAAAACTCCACCTTTTTTTTCAAAAGCAACGGACAATTTTCTGTCATCAGCACCTTTCCATCTGTTTAAAATAAGAAAGAAAAGTCCTGTCCCACTGGCCCAGGGTGCAGGGCAACAAAGGAGACATTGTTCATCATTTCTTCAGAACATGATAGGGCACAGCCCACTCTGCAGTGTGTTAAAAAAAAAACACACACACACAAATCCCAGAGAGTAGCCTGAGGGGCAAGAGTGAGTAAACCAAGCCTGCAATGAGGTAAAGGTTTGGCTGCAGACTTGAGGGCTGTCCTGGAAGATGGAAATGACGCTTGGAAGGTAAATATGGTCAGAGTCAAACGACTCTTTAGTTAGACTCCACATAGTGGGGGAATGTGGCATGAAAGGGTAGACAGGCTTCTGCTGAACTTGGGTCACTGGACGGTGTGCAGTCAACGCCCAGGTGAGCTGGTTCTAGGCAGGCGCTTCCGGGTGAGTATCAGTCTACACCTGGCACTTAGGAACCTCCTTCACCCGCTTGAATCCTCCTAACTGGGCTCTCTGCATCTAAATCCTGCAATCCACTCTCCACACTTTTGCCAGAGCCATCCTTCTCAAGGAGAACCTTGATGTCCCTGCCCTATTCAAGAGCATTTCATAGCTCTCCATTGTCTGAAGATAAGGCTTAAAGTCCTTTAGCAAGATGTTTAAAGGTCTTGTGACTTGGCCTCGAGGCTCCTCCTTCAGTCCCTTCTTACACTCCTGCCTGTCATACAGCCTGGACTCCAGACTATGTTCCCTGAATCAGGACCTCCAGTTCCAGACTGTAGGCCTTTCATGCCATGGGTACTCCCATCCTCCCCAGTCCCATGACTCACATTTCCAGTGCCCCAATCCTACCTATTTTTCAAGATACAAAGCACATGCCATTTCCTCCTGGAAGTTTTCCAGGATACCCCCACTTATTAGTAATTTAACTGTCCTAAACCTCCACAGCATTTTACTTCTATCTAGACACATGGATGTCTCTCTCCAACCGACCAGAGGAATATACTGGGAAATAGATGTCGGCTGCACTCTCTGCTGTAGGCTTCCTGAGGGTAATAACCATTTTCTTCATCCCCTGTATCCCCGCCCCCAGTCGGGCAAGAGTGTTGCCCATACAAGTGTGGTCTAGTGCTTCCCTGAGGTTCTGTCAGGCCATCATCTTAAGCCCTAAGAGGGAGGAATAATGGAGGAATGCCCCGTCATCCATCAGAAAATCAGGGTCTGTCTGTCCCCAGTTGACTGCAAACTCCTTGCAGACTGCCACTGTATCTCTCATCTTGGTAATCCCAGGGTTTAACACGGTGTCTGGCACAGAGCGTGCGCTACAGAATGAAAGAACGAGAGGGGCTTGCCCAAGGTCACCCCGAGTCAGGAACCGCTGAATCTCATCCGGACGAGATCTGGTGGAACCATTTACAACATTATCTCAGTGGGGAGCTCGGAGGAAGGAAGGAATGAAGTGTCTGAGAAATGCGTGCCAGGCCTCTGGCGGCCTCCAAGCCTGGAGAAGGGCTGGGAGGGCGGGGGGAGCGCGACATCAAACAAGACGCTGGGCTCCCGGGCTGCCCCGAGCCTCCCGAGCAGCGGGGTGGAGGGGGTGGGGGCGCGGGGGCCGG